>NW_026606991.1:210000-489748 GCF_029890125.1 Rhinichthys klamathensis goyatoka | reverse complement strand
TACATTAGATAAAAAAAATATATTATTAGGGATGCATCAGTACCACTTTTTCCAGGACGAGTCCAATGCCGAGTAGCTATAGGCCTACCTGTATTTTCATTGCATTTTTCTTTTCTTTTTTTATATGATACAGAATATACATGGTGTTTCTAGTATAATTATGTTGCATTTCGCATGTTTCTGTATTGTTTCTTTATAAAAATGTCGATACAATATAAAGTTTTTCTCTGGCTCCGTTCTTATGTTGTTGTCATCTGTTGACATTATAAAAGCAGAACGTGGCGGTATTTGTCCCGCCCCTCCTCCCCTGTGATTGGATGGCTGGGTAAAAAGTGACAGTGATGAGTGCTGCGTTTTAACCAAAGTTAAACATTAAATTCTCGGCGACCGGTAAAAAAACGCAGAGCAGTAACACTCAGCATGAAATAGGGATGGATATATGAATATTATTTTTCAAAAGCTGGAAAACAGGAAAACAGAAAAACAAACGAAAAGTCCTTGAAAATGAAACCAAGGCCAAAATACAATAAAAACGTGAAATAATTCCCCCCTCCCGGAAGGCGAGTCCTCACGCCATTTAAGTATAACCGGGGATGGATGGTGGGCACTCTGGAGTTGCAGCCAACGGGCAGGTGACCAGGGTGGCTCTTGCGGTTCAGGGACCAAGGGGGGTGCCGGAAATTCAGGGCTAGGAGCTGGAGCCAACGATGGAGCGGACTCAGGGCCTGAAGCCGTCACTGGACTCTGCTCAGGGGCTGGAGTGGATGTGTGTGTGGCCCAAACACACGTAACAGCAGCAACATAAAGAGTGAGGACCACCTCTTCGATCCCAACAGTCTCGACCAGTCGAACCACGAACGCCGTGCTAAGGGAGCTGAACTGTGACTTGGAATCTCATATGAAAGTATGGGACCCCTTTTTCCCTTGTAGTTAGTCACCCATATATTTTAATAAACAGATATAATTCATGCATTTCCATGTAATTAGAATTCCGATCGACAAGCTCACTTAGCACTGAGTTCGTGGTTAGACTGGTCAAGACTGTTTTCCAAGATGGCTCCTGTCTGTATACACAAAGTGTATTGTCTTTATAAAGTAACTTCTTATTAAACTGTCTGTACACTTACAAAGTTTGCAATGCTTCGGTTTGCATGTAGGGACCCTCATTACGCTACTGTGTTAGTGTGGAGCTATTTTGAGCCTTGTTAGTGGTATTAACTAGCGATTTCTTTTTACTTATTCTATGCCCTATATACTAGCGTTATAAGCTAAACAGTTTTAGAGATAAAACTCTTTACATTTGATTATCATGAAAACAAATCCCAGAGAACGGTCGACTCGGTACCAATAGACCAAAGGTTCATTTTGCGCCGGAGTTGTCCTTTAAACAAAGTCAACACCAAACAAAGAGTGAAGAGAACTGAAGGTCTTAAATATACAGATAAACAAACCCCATACAAAAACAGGTGGTCTAATTAGTAACATACTTAGTAACTATGACAACAAATGAAGAGCGGGAACACAGAACAAAAGGAAGCAGGAAAACAGAAAAAACTAATTAAAAGTCCTTGAAAATAAAACCAAGACCGAAAATAAAACGAAAATGTGACATAACTCCCCCCTCCGGTGATTGATGTATTGGATTATGCTTTTATCATATTATATTTTGTATGCTAAATCAAGGTCTAGAATGTAAATACATATACATTTTACATATAATATTATATTATAAATGATGTATATGCTTGTATCATATTATATTAGCCTATAATTTGTATACTAAACCAAGGTCTAGAATGTATATAGGCCTACATGTACATTTTACATATATGATGAATTATTATATAATTATTATAACATGATGAATGCAAGTATGCATAACAATACCATAAATAAACAAATTTGGTTATGTTGTGTGTTCCTTGTCATGTTCAATTTGAATCCTGAATCTGATTAACTGCAGTTAGGAGCATTGGACACTAGAGGTCAGCATTAGCTATAATGTTCGTTTAAAACTATGGGTCTCATTAGAAAAGTGACTAGCTGAAAAAAGACCCCAGACAAGAAAGAAAGTCCAAATCAGGGTGAAGGAAATGAAGAGATGACAAAAGATGGAGTAGCTGGAGTAAAGGATGTGAACATGGTAGAGGGTGGTGAGAGAAAGAGAGGAGTCTAATTTAAGTTGTGAGAAAAGGGTCATGAGGTGAGGCCAAGGGCATCGCTGCTACCAGCAGTGCTGTAGCACCTCAAATGAGACTAAAAAAAACATGTCTTCCTGTGTGATGACCCGCACAGACTAACCCACGCCTACACAGAAAAGAAGTAAAAGAAAGAAATAGTTTGAGCAGGAGAAAGAGAAAATACAGTTTGTAAGCTGCGGACAATTGCAGTAGATTTGTCTCTCCTCTCAAACGTTCAGGGCAGAGGAGAAGAAAATGTACAGGGACAAAAAAAGGAGGGGAGGAGAGCCAGTCAACCCAAAGCCCAAACAAAAGAGAGTCACTGAACGACTGATTTTTCCATCTAACACGATCCTTGTATATTGTCTGTAAACACCCACAGGCAGTTCTAAGGACGGTCATGCTAAATTGACCTCATGACACAAGCTGAAGGCAGGTAAGGGGCAAAGTTCAGACAAATGAAAAAAGGACTGATAAACTGACCAAGTGTGTTAAGGAAAACTGAAGACTTTAATTGCAGGTGATCCAAAAAAAGAGATGTGTTCATTAGTTTATAATATTTATGGATGTTTCCAAGTGAGTGTTTCCATAAATGGATCTGAAATCTACATCTTTATCTGACATGCTATAGGCCTACTGAAATGAGCTAACAAGTTAGATCCCATTCATGCTATATATATATACACACCATAAGTTATTATCTTGATCACCTCAATTGAAATCATAAACAAAATATTGCAAACCATAACAGGATGTACCCAGGATAGCTGTCAGTCAGTTAAATGGAAAAAAATTGAGAAGACACTAAATGTGTTCAAAATATCCACCACAGAAGAAAATAACATCTTAGGCTACCATGCTGGTTGTATGGTTGTTTGGTTAGTTGTAGCATATGGTACTAGTAATAGTTGACATGATATGATAAAATATTTTTGAGAAAAATAAAATATTTTCTTTTATGCAACAGTTCGTTCTGGTTCTCAATTCTGATTGGCTGAGAGTCTTAGTAATATCACTAAAAGCCTTCCTTCCGCTGGAAAAAAAATAGTCCCTGACCGTGAACAGCAACAGAAGTTACATTATTTCGCCACTAGATGTCGGCAAAGACTGTCTTTATGAGTGAGTCAGTCAGTAGAGAAGACTTTTATATTGAAAGGACTGAAACTTGTGAACACGGAGAAGCAAGACGCAACTGACAACTGATAGATGTCAGGGCAAGGGAAAACCCCTTAACCGTTAAAAGAAATATCGCTGCAGACATTCAAACGTATTTTTTTTATTACGAATATAGGACTGACCTGGAGGAAAATGCTATATCTACTGTAAATGCAGGTAACGTTACACTCGCTTACTCGATTTCTCACATTAGCTTCCGGAGTAGACCGGCGGAGACAACGTTACTGATGCAATACATCATCATTCACCGGTGAGAAAACTTTATAGTACAGTTAGTAACAGTACTAAACCAAACGTAAACAAATGCTTAAAAACAGAATTAGATGCAGCAAGTTTTCGGTTTGTTTAGTTTGCAAAACTTATCAGTGTGTAATAATATTTCTTGCATAGGGTTTCCACGATGATGGTCTGCTTGGCTTCGATGAAGATAAGATCGTAGATTCTCCAGTAGCAGTTCATTGCAGTACGAGATCCAGGGGGCGGAGTTGGATCCAGATCTAAGGCAAAGAACGTAGGCGAGACTATTGGCTATATTCAAGGGGGTAATCCATCGACCGGAAGTTGAAGCCGGCCGGGTGCCGCCATGTTGTAGCAGAACTTCACTTGCGTTAGCATTTCCATTGACTCCCATTCATTTTGGCGTCACTTTGACAGCGAATAACTTTACATCTGAGGCGTTTAAAGACTCCATTTGTCCATTATTTATTTCTAAAGAAACACGACAATGTATAAAGGGCTCCATTACCATCTATGTTACATTATGGCCCCGTAGAAACAGATTTAGTAAAAATAGGCTAACGATTGCGTCATAACCACTCGACTCTCTGTCGCGCTGTACAGAAATTACCGTACAGACAGGAGGAGAAGCTCGCAGGCAATCGGGGGGACGTCCCGTCAAGGGAGAAGCCCATAGATCAGTGGTTCTCAACCTCTCCTGCAGGGACCCCCTGACACACCATGTTTCTGTTTTAACCCTGAAATGGCACACCTGATTCAATTAATTAAAGGCTTAATGAGTCATTATTAGAGTAGGAAGTAGGAATTAGTTAATTGATCAATTAGTCAACTACTCATTAAGCCTTCAATTAATTGAATCAGGTGTGCCATTTCAGGGTTAAAACAGAAACATGGTGTGTCAGGGGGTCCCTGCAGGAGAGGTTGAGAACCACTGCCATAGATAATGAGTCCATAAAAGCAACGGAATACTCCTGCTCACTCACGCCAAATAACTCTTTGCTCAAGTTCCCCGTCTCTGCAAGATTAACGTTGGCAATTTTCACACACAGCTACTAGAAGATTAACGTCTGTCAGACAGCTTGCTCACGTCATCAAGCTTAGTTTGAGTCGGTTTGAGTCTGCGCGTCAGGAACGGAAGTGCTCAAAAATCGCTAAAAATGGGCTTCAACTGTCTCAACTGAGTTCCAATGAGATGGCTCTGTCCACTTCTTATACTGTCTATGGCTATATTGCGTCCGCCATTTTGGGGTGAAAGCGACTCGGCAGTCATATTATACATATACAGGTTCTTCTAAAAAAATTAGCATATTGTGATAAAGTTCATTATTTTCCATAATGTAATGATAAAAATTAATCTTTCATATATTTTAGATTCATTGCACACCAACTGAAATATTTCAGGTCTTTTATTGTTTTAATACTGATGATTTTGGCATACAGCTAATGAAAACCCAAAATTCCTGTCTCAAAAAATTAGCATATTTCATCCGACCAATAAAAGAAGTATTTTAATACAAAAAAAAGTCAACCTTCAAATAATTATGCTCAGTTATGCACTCAATAGTCAATACTTGGTTGGGAATCCTTATGCAGAAATGACTGCTTCAATGCGGCGTGGCATGGAGGGAATCAGCCTGTGGCACTGCTGAGGTGTTATGGAGGCCCAGGATGCTTCGATAGCGGCCTTAAGCTCATCCAGAGTGTTGGGTCTTGCGTCTCTCAACTTTCTCTTCACAATATCCCACAGATTCTCTATGGGGTTCAGGTCAGGAGAGTTGGCAGGCCAATTGAGCACAGTAATACCATGGTCAGTAAACCATTTACCAGTGGTTTTGGCACTGTGAGCAGGTGCCAGGTCGTGCTGAAAAATGAAATCTTCATCTCCATAAAGCTTTTCAGCAGATGGAAGCATGAAGTGCTCCAAAATCTCCTGATAGCTAGCTGCATTGACCCTGCCCTTGATAAAACACAGTGCACCAACACCAGCAGCTGACATGGCACCCCAGACCATCACTGACTGTGGGTACTTGACACTGGACTTAAGGCATTTTGGCATTTCCTTCTCCCCAGTCTTCCTCCAGACTCTGGCTCCTTGATTTCCTAATGACATGCAAAACTGAGCAACAGTCCAGTGCTGCTTCTCTGTAGCCCAGGTCAGGGGCTTCTGCCGCTGTTTCTGGTTCAAAAGTGGCTTGACCTGGGGAATGCGGCACCTGTAGCCCATTTCCTGCACACGCCTGTGCACGGTGGCTCTGGATGTTTCTACTCCAGACTCAGTCCACTGCTTCCGCAGGTCCCCCAAGGTCTGGAATCGGTCCTTCTCCACAATCTTCCTCAGGGTCCGGTCACCTCTTCTCGTTGTGCAGCGTTTTTTGCCACACTTTTTCCTTCCCACAGACTTCCCACTGAGGTGCCTTGATACAGCACTCTGGGAACAGCCTATTTGTTCAGAAATTTCTTTCTGTCTTACCCTCTTGCTTGAGGGTGTCAATGATGGCCTTCTGGACAGCAGTCAGGTCGGCAGTCTTACCCATGATTGCGGTTTTGAGTATTGAAACAGGCTGGGAGTTTTTAAAAGCCTCAGGAATCTTTTGCAGGTGTTTAGAGTTAATTAGTTGATTCAGATGATTAGGTTAATAGCTCGTTTAGAGACCCTTTTCATGATATGCTAATTTTTTGAGACAGGAATTTTGGGTTTTCTTGAGCTGTATGCCAAAATCATCAGTATTAAAACAATAAAAGACCTGAAATATTTCAGTTGGTGTGCAATGAATCTAAAATATATGAAAGTTTAATTTTTATCATTACATTATGGAAAATAATGAACTTTATCACAATATGCTAATTTTTTGAGAAGGACCTGTATTTAGTCCAGTGCAGAGGTCATTTTTTAGGTTGAAATAATTAAGTGATAATTTTAACTCACAACAGTTAACGTTATAGCAGTTAAAAAGAAGTTGCTACTTAACCAGGCTTTTCCCCCCACATAACTTGAGACAGGGAGGTTCAAGGATTTACTTAATTTACTCTCCACATTAAGTGTGACAGGTAAGAATAAAGTGATATCAGTTCATAAAGTTATAATAACGTTAGACCGTTTCCCAGGAGGTACACATAACGTTACATACAAAAATAAGTTATCAATGAAATAAATGAATTCAGCAAATAAATGTAATTGTACTAAAATGTAAATGTTGGACAATAAATATATAACAGCAATAGAATAGCTTTACAGTAAACTGTTTTTTTTTTGCAGTACTATCTTATATTAATGACCGTTAAAGCAAGACTATGTAATAAACAAAAAAACACAGCCACTGTCCAAAGTGGCAATTAAAGTTATAGGATAACGGACACAGCAATGCATCATGTTCTATAAGATCATCATGTTTGTAGCATGATCCAGGGGATTAAAACATACAAAATATATTTCAGGCCTAGTGGAGTTGGTAATTAATAATAGTAGTAAATGTGTAAAGTTGCATACAATGGAAATACTCACTAATGCAAGAAAAAAACTACCTCAACAAACTGTTATCTGTGCTGTTGTCCAGTAACTCCAGTTGGAATTTTCACCCCAAAATGGCGGCCGCGCTACCGAAGTGCCACCAGGCTGTTACCAAAAAAGCATCAGAGTTTCGCCTCTTGTTCTTCTATACTCTTTGTCTAAGGGGTGGAGATGGGTAGGATTATGGGTGGGGTTAGGGATCAGGGGGCGGAGATTGGTAGGTTTAGGTATATGTAACTCCTCCCCTTGGATTTCGTGTTCTGCAGTGAGGACCATCTCAGATTCTTTGCCAGTGCCACTTGTTGTTAGCCTGGCTAACGTCAGACCACGTCTCATTGAGATTGACAAAACGTTGCACAACGTTTTTTACACAGAAACGGTGATGCGTTGAACACACTGTTCTGGGCTGCGTTCAGCCCCGACAAAACGTTGCACAACGTTTTTTAAACAGAAACGGTGATGCGTAGCCTGGTTAAAACCAGACCATTCTCAGTTGTAACTGAGTTATGGTCTGGGGAAAGCGTCATAGACAAATCATTTCCAGAGGGGCGTCACCAACGGACGTCGCCCGTAGGTTTCTGAAGAGCGTTTTTGAAGCCTAAAGTGGGCGTGGCCGGCCGTCGCCATCTTAGCAACGCTTTCGTCACTACAGGATAACAGAAAATGGGCAAAAAGGCAGGACGTGGGTGGAGCTACTGGCCTCGCGTTAAAGTGACAGCTGATTGAAGAATTAAAGCCAATAGTTTAGTTCATGTTTTTGCCCTTTGAAATATTATAATAGTTAAAAGACGTAACTAAAAGTGAGACTGTGTATTGTGATGTATTATTATTCTGCTATAAAAATGTATTATCATGCAGTAACTTACAATATTGCTCTGAGCTTGCGTGTGACAGTGATTCATGCGCATACATGTCAGTCAGCAGGGCATCGCACGTCAAGTTCGTAAAGAGCTTTGTTCAGTCCATTTTAAAATCTGATTTTGGCCGCCTCTCAATTTCTCAAATGGGTTAAACCAAAGATATTACCTCAGAAGTTCAAGTAAATGCATTAGAAATCCGCGCTCATTCAAGGGTGTGAATCTATTGCATGGACGGAGAGAAAGCACTGACACCTGCAGGATTTCATCTGACGGTACTTTCACTAAAAAGTTAAATAAGCATATCTGTTCCGTGAGAGCAACAGTACCGCATTTAACGAGTGTGCATGGTCTCTATATCTATAGACTTTTTTAGCAAGGAAATTGTCAGACATCCATTAACGTTAGTGCATGCGAGGAAAGCAACTGGAAATACAGCGCTAGTTGTTCTCTCCATTCCAACAATGGAATCCAACGGCGTCGGCGAAGGTATAATGCGTGTATTAAATTGTATGAAATAATCCCGAAAAAAGCACAAACACGGCAGAGATGGCAAGTACAGCAGCTGCTGGAATAAGCTGAGAGTGACGCTAACAGACAGCAGACAAACGGCCGCAATCCACCTGTCACTCAAGTGGCCACGCCCTTAATTATGGAGGCTTAATACAATTTAAACGGATGAGTTGTAAAAAAATCCCCCCCCCCCCCCCCCCCCCCCCTCACAGTTGTCATGAAGGGCAAAATAAGCTATAAAGACCAAAACCACTTTTTGCTCCAGGCTGTAAACATGTTTTTTTTTCTGCTGTAAATTCGGGCATTTTAACATGGGGGAGATGCTGATTTGACTCACTTCTGCAGCCTGCCTCAAGCGGTCACTAGATGAATTGCAGTTTAATTCACTTCCGTGTTGGTTTCACGAGAGAGACAGGGAGGTTGCCGCTTGGGATAGACCTAAACCAATCAGAGCGATGAAGGAGATGAGGTATGAAGAGTGGGAGAAACCTCTCCGAGTGTTGTTCTTTGCTCGGTTTTTAACAAAAAGGAAACGTTCAAATTGCTTAAAACAGACGCGATAGCTGATTCGAACGAGTGATGTTCGACGGCGGCATCCATCTTTGTAATGTAGGCTACAAAATCTGCTTCAAAATCTCAGCGCTGTCGTCATCGTGTAAAGCCCGCCCAAACGTTTCTGATTGGTGCCTCGATTTCGACAGATTGGAAATGGGCTTAAATGAGCTCTTTGCCAGACTAATGCTGGGTCCCAATTCGCCAACTTATACTACGCCCTAAAAGTATGTACTCTTTTTGTGAAGAAAAAGTACATACTTTTGAGTGTGTAGCAAAAGAGTAGGCAAGCTTTGGGACATACTACTTCGTCATCTTTAACGGACAGATCTGTCGCGTGCATCCTATCACTGTAAACTGCCCTGTCAATCATCTCGTCACAGTTAAAATCCTCCATTCAATCTAATATAACTTCTTACCATTTCGGAGAGAATTGTTGTCGCACGTTCATCTGCCAGTCATGGGTCTTTCATGCCGAGACTCTCCTCATGTGTTTGGAATTTGAATATAATAATGCATTTAAAAGTTAATGGCTAAACGTATCTTTGCAAAAGTTCACAATGCTGCTGCAGATGCAATATAATGTGGACAACATTGAATAAATACATTTTCGTCAGGTTAGATACTGATAAACCCCTATGTCTAAATAGGCCGTGAGACAGAGGGTTGATTGGTACCATTTTGAGGGATTAAACCGCATGGTGATTTTTGTGTAGGTATATGTATTTGAAAAATGTGTGATAGCATTAGATTCAAGGTAGTTTTTGGTTACGGAGGACGATTTTCAAACATATGTCAAGAAAAAGGATAAATGAATTTATCTTTAAATAAATTAAATTTTTTATAAAAAATTATAAAATTTTATAAAATTGTATTAAATTTTATAATTTTTTATAATAAAAAAATTATAATTTTTTTTTAAATAAATTTTTAAAATTATAAAAGGATAAATTTTCTCTCTAGTCACTGAACACCTTACCTTGAGGTAGGATGATATAAGTGTTGATTTCTAATGAAAGCTACCATGGATCGGATGCTATCACACATTTTCCAACACTAGAGATGTGTACCTTCATGAAAATCAAAAAGAAATGTAATCCCTCAAAATGGTACTGGTAGCCCAAAATTGGGGTCCCGTCTCATGGCCTAAAACCTCTCTACATAACCGTCGGACTCGCGCGTCCTCCATGTCTGTAGTTTTTGAACACTTTTCACTCCTGTTTGTAGTTCTAACCGAATCCTCGTCCAACGCGCGATGGGTTGTGGGCAATATCAGCCGTTAGAGTGTGCAACGATCTGCACTTCGGATTCTGACCGGATATAGTAGACCATCCGGGTCTCTTTGGGACACTCATTTCAACATACTACAATTTGGGACGTACTAATTCTATTTTCGAATGCTATTTATTTAGGACGGATAGTATGCGAATTGGGACACAGCATAACTTTCAGAGCAAATCTAAATTTGCCGGAAGTTGTCTGGGTTTTCCCAGGCTAGGTTTTTTTTTTTTTTTTTTTTGACATATACGCATTTCTTATTTATTAAAAAAAAAACTTATTATCTTTTGGTGAATTATATCCATAGATATTAGCAGTAATACAAGTCACATTTGCAAACTGAAAAGCAAGTATAACGTAGTGACCATTGATGTCACAATCAGTAGCCAGAATCTTTCCACCAAAATTATTTTTTAAAATACAAACTCAAGCAGAATATTCATTTCCATGAGAGATCCATATTTCCAACCCCCATTGTGATCTCCATAAATTGACATCTTGTAAAGTTGAATGAGATTCTTGTAAAAAACTAAAATCTGTGTTGAGACTTTTAAGATACAGAAAGACTGCTTTACGCTTAAGAATGTTTCGTAGCCCTCTACAATTTAAAGAAATAACAGATAAGGACATAGAAGAATAAAGAGAAGAAGAAAAAGAACAGAACAATAATAGAAGAAAGAATTAGTTCTAAAAACAAGTATAAGGACTAAGTCACCGAGACAGAGAACCTAACCGGTCAGAACAAGCAAGGGGTGAGGTCAACAATCCCTTCATTAATCTATCTAGAAAATAAATATGTACAATTGAGGAACAACAACTATAATTCCCCTTTTAAGGGGTTGAAATAATTCACATTATTACTTAAATAGAAGAAAGTCTGAAAAAATCCTATTTCTTTTTAAGTGGATGAAAAAAAAATGAAAAAAAAATATTATATAGGCCTAGGCGCATCACCGTCAAAGTGGCTAACGGCATTTTTGGCTTAAAGTGGAAGTTCCAGAATTCACACACATATCAGTTCCAAGGTCAAGTCAGCGTAGCATCAGTCAGTGCGGAATTCCGATCCAACTTTTAACCAGGAGGAAATATTTCCGTACCATCCACAAATGCTCGTCCGCTGACGAAAAAAGCTCTTTTGTTCTCTTTACGGGCCTTTTCAACTATGGGCCAAAGCGTAATCCTCCTCGCTCTATCGTCCAGTGACAGATCTTCCGTGATTTTCAGTCGGTTCTCAATCAGAAACTCAGCGTCCTTGGCGGCACGCCAGACAGCATCTCGGTAAAAACGCGAGGTGAATAGAGGGGTTTCACGACGCGTCATCAATCCGGAAGTCGGCCATTTTGGAGGCACAGAACGTAAATAATGCCACTGAACTGAATGGACTCGCAAATTTGGCTGATTATTGCTGCTGAAAAATGGTCGAGTTTTTGTCTGTACCAATCGGTCACATCGGGAAAAAACATGTCGAGTGCTATAGACTGTCAAAAGTTAAAGAGAAGAGTGCAAAAAACTGATGAAAGAAGGCGTTTGTGGTTGAGAGAGGTACAGCTTCAGACACATGTAAATGAAGCGTTGACTATGGCTAAAATGTCGACGCAGTTAATGTTAACTATGGCTTCATTCACACTGTCAGTCCAAATCCGATTATCTTTGTATCAAATTGGAATCTGATCTAAAATGATGTCCACACTGTGTATCGCAACTGTTCAGATCCGACGTGTGTGTCCATGCATGTTATTTGGTAATATGGCAATGACTTTGCGTTGATGGAGGGGTTGCATTTGCAATATAATGTTAGATGTTGTCTTTTTTAAATGTTACAACATGGAAATGTGTAGCCGCCGCGCTGGACTACTACGGCAGAACTGTAGGAGGCTGGTATATAACGTTAGCTACTGCTTTTTTCCCACGCTCGTCTGCGCCGGTTTCAGAAATAATATTTTTCTGCTCGTCCGGCACTTTGCAACAACACAGCATTGTTTCGGCAGTGACTTTCAGCATGTTTCCTATAAATTACGTTTGCATTTTAAGACATACCACGCGAAATCCGAGCGTTCAGACTGAGGCTGATGCCCTGATATGTGATTTGAATAGGATTTCAAACCACATATGGATGTAACTTGAAACGAATTTCATGTGCTTTTTTGGACTGACAATCTGAACGTATCTTATTTCGGGATAATAAATAGATGGAAGAATTGCAGTAATGTTACGTGCTAGAGAAGCTAACTCGTTCGGATCTTTAGCAGCTACATAATGTGACCACATAAAACATATTAACTTTAGTTTGTCAAAATGTTTCGCTCTGTCCTGCTTCCCAAGTCCTTCTCTATATGATTTCGCACCTACCACGTGTTTTTTCCGTGGTTTATTAGTGTAACAATGTGTTCAGTAGTACATGAACAGTGCAATCCATGCTGTTGTTTACATCCGAGTGCCTCCATAATGGCCGCGCATCCGGGTTACCGCCCAGAACGTGACGTTGGTGAAACCCCTCTATTGGAAGATGATTCCACGAGCTTTATTATTTGAATTAACACGGCCAAGTCGGTGTGCCACATCAACTACTTCAGGGAATTTATCTTTAAATTGTGGTAGAAGACGTTGGCACACGTTGATAACCTCATGACGGACGTTTTCTCTTTCTTTCTCTGGAATTCCGTGGATTCTCAGGTTCCATCTGCGTGTGAGATGAGCCAGGCGATTTTCTCGCTCAGTGGGGTTAATTTCTTCTTTCTTTGCGCGCGAATCAATAGAATCAACTCTTTTTTTCAAACTTTTAACCTCGCTGCAAACAAACTCAATGCAGGGTTCCAGACTGCGACCAAATTGGTCGCATATGCGACCATTTTTTGAGAATGTGCGAGTTAAAATGTTATGTGGTCGCATTTGTGCGAGTGGACGCTTGAGCAACAGAACGCCGTTGTATCAGCTGCTGCAGTCCGTAACTTATGTTCAAAATGAACGAGTAGGCTACATCATGAATCCCTTTTCCAAACCGTGTTTTTGACTTATTCTGAATCACTACGGTACGCCCATAATAAGTGTTTATATTCGGACTATTTTATCCCGGGGTCGTCTCGGCTGCGGAGTAGCCCAGTGCCTGCGTGACTCGCCATAGACATTAACGGAGAGAAGTTCCGTCTACAATGTTCTTCCGCAAGACACGTGCAGTTTATTTATTGACGAACGTAGACGTCACGCGCATTGCACACTGATGGTGAAACGCGCCAATTACGAATTCACGAATTAAGGCATATAAAAATGGTCTCACGAAACACAGAGCCCCTTCCTCCTAGTCCTACGTCTTTTCAGCTATTATATTTTCCTCTGTCGAGCGATTACTCTCATGATCGCTCGACAGAGGAAAAGGAAATTATTATAAAATGCAGAAGGTAAGGAGTGAGATTTCTGCTTTTAGTTACAACTATAAACTTTGATAACGAAAATTCTGTATCAGTTTATTATAATACTCTAATCTTTTAAAATGTAATGCATACATTTGAATGTTTAATGATTTTTAAAAGATAGAAAGATGATAAGATAGATAGATAGATAGATAGATAGATAGATAGATAGATAGATAGATAGATAGATAGAATATGATTCAAATGTAAATAGATAGATTGTATATAATTCAAATGTAAAATGCTTAAAATTACAGATTAAAATTACTGTCCAAAATCCATGAAAATCCTGAAATTTGACAATAATAATTAATATATTACAGGTATTTCTGATGCAACCAGAAAGCCTTTGCTAGCCTTGGTCCATTAAAACCTTCATCAGCATGCATTGATTAATCCCATGGCATGTAGCAAAAAAAAAAAAAAAAAGGTGCGACCAAATCATATGCTGGTGCGACCAACTGAGAAAGTTGGTAGCACCAGTGCAACCAGTGGAAAAGTTAGTCTGGAGCCCTGCAATGGTTTCCATCATTCCAGAGATTCGTTCCGTATTCCTACAGATCTCTTCCTTCATGTCTTTAATCACCCGCGAGTTTTCGCCAATCAACTTTTCCAAACCGTCTGATCTGTTTTTCCACCAACAGAGAGAGCTCAGAGAGTTGTGTGGAAATACTTGCTGCATTTACGTTATCAGTTCTTCGAAGTTTAACGGCCGGGGAGGGGGAACTGCACGGAGTGTTGGGAAGCGGTGGAATCACCTCCACCGCCAGCATAATTTCAGACTCATCAATTTGTTCACAATAATCATGCAAACTGTCTTTCAATACCCCGGATCCAGGATAAACTGCTTGTTTATCGTCACCTGTGCTAGCAGATCTAGCAGGAGTATCCGACACTGTTTTCCTTGACTTCTTCGCACCTTTCCTCTTTTCAGATCCTCCCATTATTGTTGTTCCAAGAATTCACAACATTAATTAACGGAAATTCTCCAAAAAAATCCCTCTAAGTTCGTTATAACTACTATAAAACAGTTTGGGATTGCTGAGCTCACAAACGTACATGTGATCAGGGCGCCATCTTGCACGCTCCTCTTTTCCCAGGCGATGCGTGATGCGTTGAACACACTGTTCTGATGACGCAAGAGTTGCAACTATGGCAGCTGAGAAGGCCATTCTTTGTGTTCTTTGTGAAGAATTTCCGGAGCCTGATGAAGTCGGTATAATAAATATGTGTTTAATACTACAAAATATGCCCGATGTTACAGTTACTGCACTTGCCGCCCAGAGCACAAGAGAACATCCCAATCGAGTGAAGGGATTTGTGGAAACTGAAATGGAAGCACACATCTTACCTAATTCAGACTAAAGCACATCTATTTAGCCTCACATACTGACTTTATTTGTAGTTCATACTGTTTTAATACCCTGTATTTTCTTTCTCATTTTTAGGAAAAGCACTTAATTACCATTGTTTATTTCTATACCAAATGTCATACACTTGCAATGAAGCTAAAAATATAAACAACTACATCATTATGTTGATATCCTATATTTTTACAATAAAACTTACGACAAACATGTCTTCTAATATCAGTTGTTGCGGATACCGAGCTGCATCGAACACTTTACTTTCCTTGAACCCATTGTGCGAGTTCCCTTTAATACCGTGTGCTTTATATACATGTTGCTGCTGATTGGACTGCAGTTCCGACACGCCCACCAAACAAGAGAAAACGTATCTCAAACCCCGGTGCACGCCGTTTCCAGAAAACATGACGTTCAACCCAGAAACCGTAGCAAAACGTTGCGCACCGTTTTGAACTTGAACATGCCCCTGGCTGCCTAGTAGCGTGAATAAAATCGCGCTGTGCAAAGGCAGCATGGGAAACCCAGGCTAACTTGTTGTCAGTTTGGAAGGAAAGTTAGGTTTTTGGTACTTGCCTGCCATTCTCGCTCTGTCTGCACAGCGTACGTGAACGTGCTTATGACTTCATAATTCTGCGTGAACAGCCTGCGCAGTGTAGGACCGTTCGGACCGAACGCAACGATTGAACGGACATTGTATGGTCCTACGCCTTCCACAGACGACATATATTTATAGAAAATACATTTAGACCGCTTAACAGAGTGATTGCTTTCAGGATATTAGGAGACTTTTAACCAGCATAACAAAAAATCTGCAGAGAATCACCTATGGCACCTTTAAGTTGCTAAGAGTGGTTGCTAGGGGTGTTGTGTAGTGAATAAAATATAGCTATTGACCAATCAGAATCAAGGACTGGAAGGTCACCGAACCGTTTTATAATCATTATTTTGAACTCGAGAACCCATTCATCACTTGCTGCAAAAGCTGTAATTTAAGGAACATCAAAGTAATGTTTCAAACTGAAACATAGGGTGCACAAAAATTTGTGTGAGATTTTAATATGCATTCCCTTAAAGCATTAATATGATATTTATGAAGAAGTGTTAGAAAAAAATAAAAATCATGAAAGGACATGAAATGTAGGCCTCTCCTTAATTGTAAAATAACTCATATAACAGAAATAGAAATAATACATCTGTTCCCTGTAGCTGAACAAAATTGGTATTATGTGGTTTTTAGTCCATGTATTTAGCTTTGAGGCCATTTATATTCCAGTGCACACCTTAAAGATGACCAAATTAAGTTTTAGTAGTTATACAATTTTAAATGAACACTTAAAATGAATAGTCTTTCTTTTCCAAGATAAAAAGAACCAAAAACATTGATGAAATATTGCCTCTGACTAAGAATAGCAATTAGCAAAAAAATCATGGTTCTTGGCTGTGATATAAACTAAATGCTATTAGCAATTTAATAAAGGACAAGCCCTTCGATATGGCTACCCCAGCTTCCAGTTTTAATGGGAAATGCATCAAAACAGGAATGAAAACTGCCTTCATGGAGTGAACTGATTTCATGACTGCCCATTTAAGTTAGACTGTCACGGTTTTCTCACTAACATCGTCTTGAATAGGGCTGAACATGAACATGAAACATATACTGGATGCTCTAAAATTGAGAGCTAATATTCAAAGACCAAACAAACTCAGTTACAGAGTTGCACAAGTTCTCAGACTCAGCCAATCAAGCACATTGCTAGCATAGATGCTAACACTGCAGTCAACACTATTCATAGGTCACTATATGGGTCTGGCTCTACTGTTGATACAATTTAGAATGGCAGTAAGGGATCTTTTCACACAGGATATGAACTTGCATTCAGTCTGTGCTATTTTTTAATAGTTGGTCTGTAGATTAGGTACAAATATCAGATGGACATTTTTAGCATTGCGCTGTGTCTTGCTGTTTTTTCCAATGTTGCTTTTTTGTTTTTATTTGTTTTGTTATATGTATGATAAAGCTTTTAGCTATTGTTTAACTTTAAAGAACATGTCTTAAAAAAAAAAAAAATTCCCCACCCATTCCTGCTGTTTTTGAGCACAATTTTTTTCTGTAAAAATGTGACCTAAGGCTTCTACCTGAAAGGGCTACCTGTTGGGTTAAAAAGACCAAGGCTATGGTTGCAAAGAATCGAAGATATTTTAGAAGTCAGGAAATCGTATCTAATGCTTAGAGGTGTGTTGTTGTCGTGCTTAGCGTCTTGATTATTATTATTTTTCTCTAGACGAGCATAGGAGCAACATGAGACATACATTTGAAGTGCATGGTCTTTGGTATCTCCAGGCACCATTTTGATTATGGAAGATGGATAGAGGATCGTTAAACAGCTATTATGGTCGTGTACAGTCTTAGGACAGCCCGGTAATGAGGTGCAGCGCATGGGATTGATGGGTGTTTGGCTCCACAGTGTTTCAAGAGACCAGTGCTGCCCTAGTTTCTGCCACTGGGACACCGCAAAACAGACAAACAATGAATCGGCATTGAAAACGGTTCATCTGTGTTTGTGATAGCATTCATGCAGAACACAGGTCAGGATATAAACAATATACCATATCCAAACCTCTACATATTTAAGCAAAAAATATGATATCAGAAAGTTGTTTGAGATGTGAAAAGATAGATTGCTCTGCACAATATAATCTTGTTATACCTTAGTCTCACACTACATCTGTCACTCTCAACATTGTATCTTTCCAAATCAATTTCAGTACTTTTATTTTCAACTGTTTCCCTGACACACAATCGATTCTCAGCCACACTAAGCCCATGTGATGACACCGTAAGATATTGATCAAGACAGACATGTCTCGAGTTCCCCCTGTTCAGCTTCCTGTGAAAGATTGGGCTAGAGATCTGTTTGTGCATAAGCCAGCTGGCACGCAACCGGACGGACACTGGAACGTTTGCTGTGAATGTTCCCTTCTAAAACTTCAAAGATGGTTCAGTGGGTTGATGATTATACAACATTTACTACTTGGTGAGAGACTTTTATGTCATAGGATCACTCCACAATGCTCTTGTTACATGTAAGCTGTACAGGTTTTGCTTTATTCCATATTGGTAGATTGCGTAAAAACTATCTAGCAAAAAAAAACCCAACAAAAACAAAACGATATAAACCAATATTACGGCAAGCTGTTTTAACATTTAAAACTTAAAACGTACTAGTATCTTTTTTTTAATGCTACTAGTACTTATTTTTTTACATATTAGTATCTATTCCATTAGGTACTGGTACTTATTCTTTAGCTACTACCTTTTTAAAGATACTATACTTATTCATTAGATATGGAAGCATATGGGTAGCACTATTCAATTTAAAATGTAATATGCAAAATGGCAATTTCCTACACTAGTTTTAACTTTTAATTTAAACATATATTTTAACGTATTATTAGTTGCAAAAGGAAAATGTATTACAGAAATTAGATATGTTTAACATGTTCAAGCAATTTTTTTAGCAAAATTATCATTTAAATGTTATTTTTCTTAATTGCATTTAAACGATTACATTTTCATTAAATGTCCCACAATGAATGCAGCAAAATTCAAAGTGGAATTGAAAATGCAATCCGAACCAATCACGTCCCCGCCCTCCCTGTCAATGTTCCTGAAGATTATGCGCATCCGTTAGTGATTCCCCACCTGTGAACTCTCGCGTGAGAGTGAGATTCATAAATTTTGGGGCATCTCGCCCGGGGGGCGGGTAGGGTTAGGATTAGGGTTAGACCTAGGTTCACTAGCTAGTTCTGTGCCTGCCTGTGTGCGCTATTGTGCGCGCTGATCCTGGTCAACGAGAACCCGCATGAGAGATGTGAAACAGGACGTAACCCCGCCCCCCGGGCGAGATGCCCCAAAATGTATGAGTCCCAAACAAACATGGCGGACAGCGGGCAAGAAGAAATGGCAATTAGAGTTGCTGCTTTTTTTTTCGTTGCTGCGAACGTGAATAAAAGCCTAAATTAAATCTGTTCATCATATAAAGCGAGCGTGTCTCTTCAGAAAATTTGGACTAAACTCAATTCATACGGATTAGTTTTACGATCTTTTTATTAACTTTTTGAACCGTCAAAGTGGTAGTTGCGTAGCTGTCTAAGTATGGAGGGACAGAAATTTAATCAAAAAGATCTTATGTGCTCCGAAGATGAACGGAAGTCTTACGGGTTTGGGACGAAATGAGGGCGAGTAATTAATGACGGAATTTTTATTTTTGGGTTAACCCTTTAAAAGTGTGATATTGATTTTTATTATTTTGTATTTTATTTTTATCCTTTAATTTTATATTGTACTTTAAAAAAAAATTGTTGGGAAGGGGTGTGCAGACATGAAACATGGCGGGAAATCTGTGGCACTATGGGAATTAACTTATAGACAACAAATGTAAAGTTAATCACTCAGGTTTCTCAGTTTGCCTTACGCAAAATGTATGAGTTTGTTTAAATATGATGAACACATTTCATTAAGAAAACATTTATATAAAAAAAATCAAAATACGAAATAAAAAATTGAAGATGGCAAATTTCATATAGTGCAAGTCTGCATATGAATTGATTTGTTGAATTAAATTTGAAATTGAATGAATTTGAAATTCATTTGTTTGTTTTTTAAGAATCGATATGATCGGCATAAAACATTTCACATTTGCAGTAATGGAAGCAGTCCGGATTGCACAAACCCGTGCACAAGCAAGTCAGCAGGGATAAGCAGCACACTGTACCCTACACCCACTCACAGCCTCTGCTGATGACTGCCGTCATAGCAACAGATAGACATAACTATACCACCCTTACACACAGTCCTGTATAGAGCAGAGCCTTACACACATGTACATATCACCAGTCCCAAGTGGAGCTAGACATCTAGACTGAACAAGGAAAAAAGGAGGATAACAGAAAGTCAACGCACTTTACGTCCGTATAATTCAGTTTCAGAATGTTAGGTGGGTAATATGAACATATTCTTACATTTCAATGAGGGTTTATACAGTACAACAACAACAACCTTTATTTATAAAGCACATTTAACACAATAAAAATTGATCCAAAGTGCTGTACACAGTGCAGGACTACGCTATAACAACAACTAATTACAAGTTTCCAAAAGCTAAAGAATAAAAATGTGTTTTCAGAGTAGATTCAAAAATGTCCAATGAAGGAGCAGACTTCAATTTGTAGCGACAACGTGACACATTTAAAAGCAAGTGATTTGAAAATCTAAGTGCCCTACCAGGACAGTATGGCACAATAAGATCACAAATATACCTTGGTGCACAGCCAGACAACGCCTTATAAACAAACATAAGGATCTTAAAATCAACTCTAAACTTAATGGGAAGCCAGTGAAGGGATGCCAAAACAGGAGAAATATGATCCCTCTTTCTAGACCCAGTCAACAGTCTTGCAGCTGCATTTTGAACAATTTGTAATCGAGATAATGAAGATTGAGGAAGACCACAATAAAGAGAGTTGCAATAGTCTAATCGAGATGTTACAAATGCATGAATTGCAACTTCTAAATCTTTGCTTGAAAGAAGGTTCTTCAACTTTGCAATAGATCTTAAGTGGAAAAAGCTTCCTCTAATAACAGCACTAATTTGTTTATCAAAAAATAATGAAGAGTCAAAGATCACTCCAAGGTTTTTGATTTGTTTGCATACATTTGTTGAAAGAGGACCTAACTGGGCTTTCAGAGCAGGAGAGGAATCTGCCGGACAACCCATAATTAAAACCTCTTGTTTTATCCTCATTTAGCTGCAAAAAATTATTTGTCATCCACCTCTTGATATCATCTACACATTCCAATAACACATCAAATGAAGCAGTGGTGTTGAGCCTTACTGGAAGGTAAAGCTGAGAATCATCTGCATAGCAGTGATATGAAATGTTGTACTTCTGAAAAATGAGGGCCAAGGGGAGCATATAAAGTGAAAACAATGAAGGTCCCAAAATAGATCCCTGGGGCACACCAAACAAAACAGGCGCAGCTGACGAGGAACAATTTCCTAAATTTACAGAAAAAGTCCTCTTTTTGAGGTAGGAAGCAAACCATTGTAATACAGTGCCCTACCACCTACCATACATTCTAGCCATTTAAGAAGAATGTTGTGGTCAATGGTATCAAATGCAGCGCTCAGGTCCAACAAAACCAGCACAACACAAGAGCCTGAATCCAGAGCAAGCAAGATATCATTTGTAACCCTCAACAGAGCTGACTCAGTGCTATGTAATGATCTAAAGCCAGATTGGAACATGTCCAAAATATTAAAAGAATTCAAATAAAACGAGCTGTGAGAAAACTACTTTCTCTAAAAGCTTAGAGATAAAAGGCAGTTTGGAGATCGGTCGATAGTTACCGCACATTTCTGGATCAAGTTGAGGTTTTTTCAAGGTTGCACAATTGCATGTTTAAAACTAGCTGGAACGACACCTTCGGCTAAAGAGCTGTTTATGATAGCGGTTACCATAGGACTAATGGTAGAAAAAACATCCTTAAAAAGACGAGCCGGGATATTATCTAACTTAGAACCAGAACACTTCATACACTGTAAAAAATAAAATCGTAAAAAAAACGGTCAATGACTGGCAGCTACGGCTGCCAAACAAAAACCATAAAAATAAAGTAAAATATCCTAATTTAAATTGAGTGCAAAAAACTTTTCCAAACTTTGTCCTTAAATGTTTTACAGAAAAACACTGTTATTTTACAGTTATTTCCTGAATTATTATGATCAAAATACCTTCACTGTGAAAAAAAGGTCAAATGACTGTCAGCAATGGCTGCCATACAAAAACCATAAAATTAATGTAAAATATCCTAATTTAAATAATAAATACTATTGCAGAAATCTTCATTAAGCTTTTTAACAGAAACACAGTTCTTTCACATATATATATTTACTGAATTTTTACTAAAAAACATATTCACTGTAAAAAGTAAATATCTTGCTATAAACTACATGCATGATTTACTGTGATTATACGTCATCAGCAACTACACAGTTACTGTCTTTACACTTCTACACACTTACAGCATTTCATCAGTGTTTCTCTGCTCATCCTCGACTGAAGCTCAGGCTCTACTCTTCAACACAATGGTGACACACACAAAACACACCTTACAGAAACACTTTACATCCCAACAGAACATTAAACACTAACAGATCTCTCAATATCTTAGCATCTTCACTTATTACAATCCAGACTTCTTTCATACTAACATTCTTATTGAGAAATAACAGAGGTGTAGAAGCTGATATTTTATTGAAAATAATAAAGTTTGATGTCACCATGATAGAGGTCAGGGTTGGCTTTAGTTGGGCTCTTAACCCTTCAGATATTAACATTAGTTTTTCTCTTAACTGTGCATGTCTTTGATGCATATTTGTTATTGTAGGACATTGAGAGAAACTCAGATCAGATGATGTTGGTCACTTAATAGTGATAATATTCATCAAGCAGTTGTCTGCTGTATTGATACCACCTGATTGGTATGACTTTTAAAATGACTGATGAAGTTGTAAAATGTTAATTGTTAATTTAGAATGCCAGTATTGCTATAGAAGATCCTGTTGTGATATAAGATTTTATGAAGTCATTATGCAAAAAATGTTTTGACAGGATCATACAGACTCACTCAGACATCAATAATTAGCGTATGAATCTCAACAATGGTGACAATGAAAAAAAATTCTGACCTATTATAAAGTCACAAAAAGGCTTTGTTGATTGTCACCATTGTTGAGATTCATATGTTGATTCTTGATGTCTCTATACTCCTAACAAAATAAACCAACTCAAAAAAATTTATGTAGAATATATAATTTTTTTTTATTTGAGATTGCAGTAAGACTGATCCCACAATATATCCACAAAAAGTATGATAATTGCCTTTCTATAACACTAAACTCCATCTATATATAATGTATTCATAGCTAATAGAGATTTGGCTGTGATATCATTGAATCAGATCATCATATGTTGACTATAAAATCATCAATAAATGACCAAAATCATCTTATATTTTCTCTTGCAATTATTGCCATAATAAATGTGCATCAAAACACAGTTAAAGCAGCCAGAGAAAAAGTAATGTTGAAACTCAAGAGTCATGAGCCCAACTAAAGCAAACACTGATCTCAATCATGGTGACATCACATTTCTATTAAAGTTTTTTACACTTTATTTAAATTAGGATATTTTACTTTAATTATATGGTTTTGTTTGGCAGCCGTAGCTGCCAGTCATTTGACCCTTTTTTTAACGATTTTTTTTTTACAATGAAGGTATATCATCATAATAATGCAGGAAATACCTGTGAAATAACAGGGTTTTTTTTTTTTTTTTTTTAATTAGAAGATTTTACTTTAATTGTATGGTTTTTGTTTGGCAGCTATAGCTGCCAGTCATTTGACCCTTTTTTTTACGATTTTTTTTTCCACTGAAGGTATATGATTGTTATTTTACAGGTATTTCCTGAATTATCACAGTGTTTTTCAGTTTATTTAATTTAGGATTTTTTACTTTAATGTTACAGTTTTTTGTAGGGGTGTAACGATACACGTATTCGTATTGAACCGTTCGGTACGAGGCTTTCGGTTCGGTTTTCGGTACGCATTTTTGAACCGAACGGTTCGTTGGACCATTTTTCCTGCCGACCAAAATTTCGTTATTTCAAATGAAGGCGCGTCACGCGTGGCAAGCGCGCTCATAATGTGCGTGACCACAACATTGCCCAACATCAAATGGCAAATGTAATGTAAGCGGAACGAAACCACTCGTTACTGTGTGGTTGAAGGACCGTTTATCAGTTTGGACAAATACAGCGCGAGCCGATCTTAATCATCAGCACTGTTACTACACAGCCAAATCCAGTAAAGAAAGCATTTGAATTCGCCACTGAAGTAATAACATCGCTGCAAGATCTAGTGAGAAACATTCGCATTTCTCCGTTATTAACGGATCAAACAGCGCTGACGTGGAAACCAGGAAGAAACATTGTGCCATGAATGAACTATCCAGTGTCCACAGATCAGCAACATTCACCATGGGTTTACTGTAGTAACACTACTAACTGTAACCATGGAAGTTTGGCAGGAATAGTAGGCTATAATGCTTTCAAGTAACATCACGTCGGTTTTATTTTGACATTATGAATACAATTGCTGCCCTCAAATGTTAATCTGAACTAAAATAAACCTTTGTTTATAACTACTACAATATTACATTTAATTTTGTCCAAGGAGCTGTTTTGTTTTATAAGCTCCTAAGAAAAGTCAAGTATAGCTCCATCATTGCTCAAAGTTAAAAAATATCATACTTTATGATGTTAGTTTTAATAAAAATATAATTAAAAAGATTAAATCAAGGAAATTTCTCTGGCATTTCTTTCTTTTTGCTGTATCGGAAACGTACCGAATCGTACCGAACCGAACCGTGACACAAGTGTATCGTATCGAACCGAACCGTGAATTTTGTGAACCGTTACACCCCTAGTTTTTTGGGGGCTGCCAGTCATTTGACCGTTTTATCATTTAACTTTTTGTTACTGTTTAATTACATACATTTTTATGTAATTTAAGAAGACAGAAAAAATACTGTATGAAAAATACAATCAATTTCCTGTATAAAAAATGTGAATTACTGCAATTTGTCATTAATGTCACAATCCCTAAAATAACAGCTGAATTTTTATTTTACAGATATTATTTGTAATTTTACAGTGTTTTGAGTACAATTTAAAATGAAAGAAAATGATCGTCAAAAAATCACAGTTATTTTCTGTAAAATTAGGATTTTCTTTTACAGTGTAGTAGAGATTATATCAGCTAGCTGAGTTGGAGAGACAGGTCTAAAGTTAGACAGACAACTCATAGGGCAGGGCAGTTGCAAGTGACATGGTTCAGAGGGAACAATGGAGCTTCTAATATCATACATTTTTTGAGTGAAATGTTTTCAATAAATAAACTGTCCGCACACTCAAATCCTTAAAGCAAATTTAATAGATCAAGCTTTCGGTCAAAAGACCATCATCAGGGCATACAGACAACAAGTGTAACAATCAATTTAACTGTGTTCAAACACATCAGGACAATCCACAGTGATAACCAACACCTGTGAAAGCCAGGTAGGAGAGTTGTAGTCCAATAGTGGGAGTTGTAGTTTTTCTTGTTTTAAAAAAGTGAAATGTTTTAAAAAATCTTCACAAAGCTCAAAAGAGGCCTCAGATAAAATATTCGTAGTCGGGTTTAGAATAGAGTCAATCGTATCAAACAGGACTTTTGGTCGCTTTGTGTTGTCAGAAATTAATTAAGAAAAGAAATTAGATTTTTCCTTCTTTATTGCCGTTTGGTAGTTGAAGCATGCCACACTGACTGCACAGTACTAACAGTCCAAACAGTTCCAGAAGACAACATAAGTGTCTGAGAGGCCTATTGGAACATGGCGCGGCCCAAACCAGCAGTTGTGATTTCGACAGACAGAGTGACAAACATTTCAGAGAAGAGACTTTAGTGGGCTAACCACAGATGACTGACCACTTTTCTCTGGAAGCAGATGCTCGCTTCTCTCTTGGGTCACAGCTGAAAAGGGGAAAAAGAGGCAGGGAGGGAGTCAGCAGGGTTTTGAAACCCACTTTCACTTCCCAAAGCAAAAGGCTATTTCGATACAGCTCGTTCTAGTGCTTCGTTTCCCTGTGCCCACTGCGAACTTTTGCTGAGAGGGAGCATAGGATTACCAGTTTCCAAGTCCTAAACTGATGTTACTCTTCCCTTGTTTGTCGTAAATCAAAAAAACAACAACACAAACACATACTTTAGCTACACATGACTAAAAACCCTTTAAAATCAGACTGAGATGCATTGTAGATGATTCTGTATTCTCACAAGCACAATTTTCATTCGTCTATTGATGTGTTTCCTATTGAAACAGGAAATTTGGGTCATCCTTCTTTAGCCAATAGGGTCATGGACCATGATTTGGTAGTTGACAAGGGTGTGGCACACTCATTCATGAGGGCATTTCATTGGACAAAAATCTGTGTTGTGCAGGATGACGATGAGTTAATATGTTTTGTTCGTTTTCCTGGAAAAATATTATTATATATTTTTTTTTTTACATTTTTAGACATACAATAGTGTATTGATGGCTTCAAAGCTAACAGACATGGACAAAAAGTCACAAAACTTTATTCAATGGAGCAGAGCTGTCCAGAAATGTAAAAAAAAAAAAAATCAAAATCAAAATCAGCCCTCATTTTCATCTACATCAATGATATGTTTCTGTTAAAGATTTTGAAAGCTCCTATTAAACATGATACACAATTGTTCGTACTTTCAGCACACTGATTGTGTATCTCTGTATGTTGTGTCTGATTCAGACGGCACTTGGAGTCACACAAACACACTCAGCCCAGCACAGAATGTCCATGCTCACTGTTCACTCAAGGTCTCCTCGATCGCCCACATTATTTCATTATCTGCAGTAGTAATTATTTCGCTAATCACTTTGATGAGAATTGGTTGGTTGATTATTTAAAGATTAATATATATTTTTTAAAGATTTATTTTTAGTATTTTTATTTATTTGCCTTTATTGCGATAGGATAGGGTAGAGTAGACAGGAAGTGAAGTGGGAGAGAGAGGGGGACAGGATCGGGAAAGGGTTGCCTGAAGCACAATAGCTCAACATGTTGGAGCGCTGCCCATGAGGCTATATTAAAGATTAATATTACTTCATTTGAATTATTTTTATCTTTTACATATCTTTATGTTGGAAAATACTTTGTCCGAGTCATTAATGAATTTAACCCAAATCACAACTTAAAATGTTTTAGTAGACGTTTGTGTGTGTGTACCCATGAAAAATCATAAAGCAGATCTCTCAGTAGTTCAGGGTGCAAATGGAGCCTTTTTTTTTTATCTTTGCAGACTTTTTAGTCTCGAGTTTCTATGATTTTTCGTTTGGGAAAGGTTGTTCAGGGTCTGCGATAAAAAGTTCAGATTTTAAAATGAACATTTCTCATCACATTCTACTAATACTATCTAAGCTGGTATCCATAGTAAGCTCAGTATGTCTACGATTGTCTCAGCTGTTTCTATTTTTATTTTTTGTAGGCTTTTTAAGACAGACATCTGAGACAATGTTGATACTTAAAGAACTCAATTAAGTCTCCTAATATATGAAAGAGCAAACTCTCATGATCAATGAAAATACTTTTTCCTGACACATCTTTCTAAATGAAAGTTAACAACATCTGGTCATCAAGACACTGTTCACAGACTTAAAAAAAAAAAAAGATTAACATTTTTTTTTTATATATATTTTTTTCAATTCAAGGTATAGCCTACATTTTATCAGCACATGCATTCACTGAGCATCGAACCCATGACCTTATTGTTGTTAGCAGCACCATGCATTACTGAGCTGGGAAAGATAATTTAGTGAAAATATAAATTAATGAGGAGTTTTAAATACATAAAGGACAACACTACAATGCCGATCTCTTACTGAAATCTCCTTTAGTCAACCTTCAGTGGAACTGTTCGGTTTTTAGAATAATGAAGCGTATTCTGTGTAAAGCCCTGTTCACACTATTGAAGGTCTCATAGTTGCTATAAATGTCAGTTTTCTGTATAGGTATATTCCTACTTTCCACATTTCTGTGCGGGCCTCTAATGGGAGGCGGCGCTCTAACAAGGAGGCTAAAGACTGCAGTCGCTAGCGTCAGTCGTTAGAGCACCTCTTTAGATCAGGGGAGTGAGGTTTACATGCACAGCTGGCCTCCGTTACACTCATTCCCATCCGGGTCACAGCACCAATGTAACCCCTCAGGTCCTATTCGACCCTCTCTGTGCAGGCCTCGAACCCGAGTCTCCAGGTCCAGCAGTCGCTATTGTCAGTCGATAGAGCACCTCTTGAGATCAGGGGAGTGAGGTTTCTTAGCTGGCCTCCGTTACACCCATCCATATATACAGTATGTGTATATATATATATATATATATAAAATAAAAAAAAAGTGTGTGTGTGTGTGTGTATATATATATGTATATATAGTTACATTTTTCTCTTATATTTTTATTTAACATTGCATGTTTCTATATTCACACACACATGAGGGTGAATAATTGATCTTTTTTATTTTTTGGGTGAACTAAGCCTTTCATTTTCATTCATCTATGTATTTACTGCATTAATGACTGGATGCAAGTGATTTACTGCAGTGGTGTGATGATGGAATTTATGAGATATGCTGCAGGCTATTTATACACAGAACACACACATATATATATATAATATAGCCAATATAAAATTCAAAACATTTCAGCAAATGTAATTTAATTGTAAATGGTCCTTAAATTCGGTTTGCTTGGATACAGTAGGGCTACTTTATAAATTACAAAAAAATAAAAATATATTATAAACCAGTAACATTTAAACGCAATAACCTCCTAGTCGATTTTCTTTTTCGGGACACGATCGTCTGCTTTGTGTTACTTGCTTTGGGATATCTGAACGCTTGCACTTCCTGGATCTGGACTGTCCCACAGCGCATGGGACGCCGCTCAAAGCCATCCACCCCACCGCCTCGTGTGTCAGTTAGTATTCCTCATATACCCCACATTACATGCACCTGTAATCCCGTCCTCCGCGTGAAGAGGCGCGAGGAGCGTCGAGGCTCGAGCTCATTCTAACAGGTGGTGGGAGCGATTTCAGGTGGAGCAGCAGTTCATTCACTGAACCGAGCTTCAACGAACGCTGAGAGGACCACTTGCTCCTCATTATAGCAACCCTTGGACTCCTGGGTGTATTAACACAGCCTAATCGTCGTATTTAGGCGAAAGACTGTTTGTTTTAACTGGCCTCAGCTTACAGGTGGGCGAAAGCCGTTTGTAGGACGGCCCCTCTTTCAGTTCCTCAACAGGAGACGCGGGACTGTCATTTGTTTGCCACCCTGTGGGACAGAAGAAACGGCTCCGTTAACAGGTGCGAGGTTAGACAAACAAACCGCAATTAGAAGAATATTTTAATTTGTATTCGCGGTAAAATAGGAGCTATCTAGCCTAAATATCTAACATTTTTTTACGAAGCCTCTTTCGTTCCGGAGGAGGACCGACAAAGCCATGTCAGCCAAAAAACGGATGGATTTAACGAGAAGGAGCCGAAGCCCCGCGGTGTCCGAGGCGGAGATGTTTGGTGATTTTCAGGAGTGGTGCCTTCGCACTTACGGAGACTCCGGCAAAACAAAGACCGTCACCCGGCGAAAATACAGCAAAATTCTGCAGACCCTCTTACAGAGCGACGACTTGGAGGGCGTCTATATCGAGAGCAACCACATCAACGCCAAATTTAAGTTCTGGGTGAAATCCAAAGGTTTCCAGGTGGGCAACACTGACGGCGAGCCGAGCGAGAGCGAGAATGGGGCAGCGGACAGACCGGTCCTGTACGTCCCCATCAAGGCAACGGTTAGTATGGGTGCTCTTTCCCCCGTCTGCTTATGAAACGCGCAATAGTGCGCGACATTTGCCTATGCAAATCTTGCGCCAGACGCACAATGGCGCACATGTTTACCGGTGAATCTTGTTCACGGTTGTATCTGTAGTGGAGTTCATGTCACTCTCGGGTCTCCGGTAACCACTTGTTCGTGTGTCACTCCGCCCGGTATCCACGGGAACGGTGGCAGCTCCGCCACCCGATTGTCCGGAAGCTGTTATTAGCCTACTATCAGTCACTAACAATCAATCAACACCAATTTACCCTTCAGAATATTAATGAAATTTACAGCTGACGAATCAAAAATTTGTTGTGAAAAGGCTATGTGCTTTTAAGATGGTCTACCAGAGAGATAAAAAATTATATATATATATATATATATATTAAATTTGTATACAGGCCATAACGTGAGCACCTCTTTGTGGTGTTGGTTTCGGTTTCTGAATGTTTTACTTTTTTATTTTTACTTTTTTTTTTGTGGGCTTGAAAAAAGCTGCCTATTGTTTGCAAAACAAAAAAACTGATTTTTTTTATGCTGGCATAAATGGTTTGGCATATTATTTATTATATTGTATCAACTTTGTATTATTATTATTATTATTAGTAGTAGTAGTAGTAGTTGGCTAGTAATGAAAAAATATGGTTTTGAAAAGTCAGTGTATAGTGTAACCAGCTTGGAAGACATTTTGTTGTCATGTGACAAGAAAACCAGACAACAGAGAGAGGAAAACTTTTGATCTTGAAGAGGTTTGATCAGTGTTAAAAAAGCTTGAACAAAATCTAACATATCTTTAGCTTTTTATGTGAAGGGACATATTGTTTAGGTCAAGTAGTCCTGAGAAAACCTCTTATATTTTTTACTTGATTATGCAGTACTTGACATTTGTGTTACCTTGATCTTTTGAGTAGTGTATTCATTGAGTAAACTCAAGTGTATTCAAAGTGCATGGAAAGTATTTCACTTGATGGTTACAGTACTTGACATTTTTAAAAATTAGTAGATCAAACAATTGGTAGAAATCAGTATAAATGTTTTTCGCTTTTCATCACCATTATCATTGACCCATATGTGTCTGTTTGGGGCTAATTAGACCAACACACTCTCATGATAATTCATAACTATTTTACATTTTGGTGAGTTGGTGGGCATTCGTATGAATCCGTGCAATCTCACCCGCTTATGCTGCAATGACAGGTTTAATTTTTTTTAAGCGTTTGTTTTCATACAATCAAATCGTTTGAATTCATATGGAATTTACAACTCATAAAAGTGTTATACGTTTTCTCATGATAATGTATGGATCAGTTTAGAAACAGCATCCTTTTGAAAGCCCAAATTCGTGCATTTATCTTTTTCGCATTCTATCATTAGGAAAAGTCACACAAAATGAATAATCTCTACAGCATTTATACGTATTGAGACCTGTTTTAGAGAAAAAAATGCATGATTTTAATAATGTTATCTTTCTCAAATGATTAATCATGTCTTTTTCTGAGCTGAAGAGTTCAGGTTTCCAAGCCGTTTTCTTTCTTTTTTTTATAATAATTGACTAAACCTAAACACACCTGCCGATTTAGTTCACCTGTGTAGCTTAGTGAGACGATATCAGTGTGTGGTATTATTGGTGAAAAGGCTAGTTAGAAGTGTGTGTTTGTACGAGAGCAATAGGGAGAGATAGAGAGGCAGAGACGAGGTGAGCAGGTCAGCTCTCAACAGAACAAATGGAATAATCAGCTGAAGATTCATCTTATGAACATTTCACTGATAAAGGAAAGGAAAGTGGTATGATGGAAAAGTTAAGATGGATGCGCTCTGTGTACCCTCATAATGAAGTGGCTGCCCCAGATTTGTCCTATTCAAATACTATTTTCGCTCACTCTCTTTGCTTTGGGTATGTGTGTGTTCTGCTTTCTTTATGAGACATTCCTCCCTTTCAGTTCACTCAGGGGGTGCTAATTGACGTGAACTGAGAGAAAGTGATTCCCTCACCATTCGATTAGCAGTGCAGAGACTGCGTAGGTAACACAAGATCCTGATCGCAGATCCAGACACTCTGACCTGTTGGTGAGCTCAGCTTAAAACAAAGCTGTAAGGCCAGACTCGCACTCAAGAGCATCTGTGTGAAGGAGATCTCGTCTATCAGCATGCTCATATCATGGCCATTGCCTGGAGGTTTTATATCAGATGTGAGAAATGTAGAATCTTATACCTGTAATCCAAATTTCGATTAAATGGAACTTGGCAAAGGTCACCTGGTGACCCGATTCTCTTGATTGAATGCTAAAGGAATAATTTAACCCCAAATCATTATTTACTCACCTTCATGTTGTTCCAAACCATATGCTGTCACTTTTTTCAGTGAGAAACAAATTTAGACGTGTCTAAAGAAATGTTATGCTGCTATTTTCCAGTGACATAGTGATTAAGTAACATGGACCAGTGTTGTTATTTGTTAACAAAAATTGAACCGTTAATAGTTTTCAGTAACTGAAATAAAATAAATGATAAATAGTAAAGGAAAAACATACAATTGTAAAAACGTAATTAAAAAAATCTTTGCCTTGCCTTGGCAACTAACTGAAATAAGTTGTAGTATTAAAATGACCAAAAATAAAACTGACAAAAATAAATTAAATCTACATATAGCAATATTACCAAAAACTAATAAAAATGTCAAAAGCACATAACAAAATGACTAAAACTTGAACTAAAATTAAAAATGAAAACTGATATAAAATACCATAATGATACTGTATTCTAAAATGACACTGACATTACTTTTTTTTTGGTGTCTTTTTGGTGTGTTTTGTTTTGTCCTTTTTTGGAGCTTCGCGGCTCCTAGCGACTATGACCTGTTGTGCTTTTGGAAGAGCTGCTCCAAAAAAGTTCTACTTTTGTGTCCATAGGGAAAAAAGCAACAGCAAAGGGTTTGGAACAACATGAAGGTGAGTAAATAATGATACAATTTAAATCTTGTATGAACCATTCCTTTAACATTTGTATATCTAAAATGTCTTATTTTACACTTAATTTAAGTGAAAACTATTTACAGTACACTGTAAAAAAAATCTGTAGAAATTACAGTATTACTGGCAGCTGCTTGCCAGTAACTTACTGTAGTTTTAAATTGATGTTATTTACTGGCAACAGTTTGTTCAAAGTTAAATGAACATTAAACATTAACAAGTCTTTATCTTTACAGAATAAAACTAAAATAACAGCCTCATGCAAAGCATTCTGGGAACCAAAATCTGAAGGAAAAAAACAGAAAAAGGTTGATGAAGATTTCTGGTTCCCAGAATGCTTTGGATTAGATTGTTATTTTATAATTTTATTCTGTAAAGACAAAGACTTGTTAATGTTTAATGTTCATTTAACTTTGAACAAACTGTTGCCAGTAAATATACATCAATTTAAATCTACAGTAAGTTACTGGCAAACAGCTGCATAACTACAGCATTTTTTTTTACAGTGTACTGCATTCTGTTATTTACCTCATTGGTGTGCTTGTGTGTAGTAGTAGTAGTAGTAGTTTGACGCTAGAGTGGACAGATCATAAGCTCGGTATGAAGACAATGATCAGTCTGCCGTTGTGACTGACAAACTGTTTTCTCTCAGATGCATCACTTTATTACTCAGTATTACTCATCAAAACAGTCGGCTTAAAATAGTGTGAATTCAGCAGACATCATCCACACATGGAAATGGGTCCTCAACTAACTCACCTTAAATGACCTGTAGCTGGAGAGTTAAGTGAGAATGACAGGATGAAATCGCTTATATTGATGAAGGCGTGAGAGGAGAAGAATGGAAGATGGAAGGATTTTTTTTTTCATATCAGCGCAGGACAGAAACATGACAATAGCCAGGTTTCCATCCAAGGATTTTTTTTTCAGTAAAAAAAAAAAAAAGGTTTAGTGCTTCAAACGGTTACCGATATAGCTGATGGAAATGCCATTTATCGACAAATTTTCTCAAGTGTCGACTTTTTCCATTTGACGAGATGGAGCAAGAGAAAGCAGAGGGGATTTCAGGAGAGGGAGAAAGAAGAAATGATGTTGAGAGAGAGAGAGAGAGAGAGAAAGAGGTGGCTGGAGGAAACAGTCACACAGCCATCACATGCAGTTGACACCAGCGTCTGTGGACACTATTAATATCCCCTAACGTTCCTCTCTTTCCTCCCTTTCTCTCTCTCTCTCCAAACACACTGAGCAACTGTTGCAGAAGAACGCTGTTCTCTCTTCTGCTTATTTTGTCCTAAAGCTTCTTTTATTTTGTGGGGTGGGGTAGGACAGGATAGTGGGAATCTCAAGACATTGACAACATAAAAACATCAAACACAGTGACCCCAAAAAGTATTTGGACACTTACACGCTTAAAAATGATTGCGTGTCTTTTGTGTTTTAAAAGAAAATATTATATTTAGAGGCACATTCTGAGTTGAGCTGGGTGTTAATACAGATTCCCTTGTTCAATTTGATTCTGATTCACAAGCTCTTGATTTTTCAATACACATTGCAAACTCATTTTGCCTAACTCCAATATGTGTAAAATATGGCACTCTCTGTCCTTAGCTGTATGTGTGTGCGTAGTCTAGCCTCTGCTCTGCCTAAGGGAGCATCTCAACTGGGACGGCCTGTTTTATCAGTCCATTCATCTCTGTGACCTAAAGGAGCCACAAACGCTGAGCTAAATTATTCTGTATTACTGAAAGACCCTCCCTCAGCACACACTAGGTGGGAATGTTTGATGGTTGTTTGTGTTTGTGGTCGGCCATGTGCAGGTGTAGAGGAGAGAATGTGGTTGTGATCGTTGACATCACCACGGGCAGAGGGAGGTGATTTTGCCGTGTTTGTCTGAACAGTCTGTGAGCTGTGATGTGTTTACCACCATTTCCAATTAGGGATGGGCATTTTGGTCATTTTTTTTCAGCATTTTATGCCATGATCGTCTTAAGAACCCTGTATTCTGTTGTATTCTGAAATATTTGTAGGCGTTTTTAATGGCAGTTCTCTATGTAAACAGAATTTTAAAATTCGCAAATTGCTGTCTGATGAACAGGGATACACAATATACTGGTATATTTGTATATTTTTGTGATGCCTAAATTCTCCTGTAGCATTTAAAAATGATTGATTTTAGTTTTTAGTGCTTTGTTTTGAATTTATTTAGACAAAATAGTTTATAATTTTATTTGCTCCCATTATCAATGGAAGCTTGCTTCCGCCACAGAATAAAAAATAAAAAGGCTAATTGAGACAATTTATCTCGTAATTCTGACTTTATAACTAACAATTTTGAGTTTATACCTCTCAATTCTGAGAAAAAAACCTTTCACACAATTACGTCCAGGTCATGTTAGAAAGAGCTGCTAATTTGACAAAGTTGAGTTTCTTTGTCACAAGAAAGCAAACTTCATCTTTCTTTCTCTATGCACCTCTTTCTCTTTCATGTGGACACTAAAGATGAGTAACCTCACAACACCCCCAACCCCCCCTAGTCGTTGTTACCCGGGGCTCAAATATCTCTTACACATACACACACAAAAAGCAGGTGTAGGGGAGCAGCTGGTAAGATTAGTGTCTGCATGTGTGTGTCGGTTGGTTTAGATGTTGTACGAGGACAATGATCTGAGTGGTTAATCATTCAGAGCCAGTAAAGAGCAAGAGTTTGTCACATTCACTGACTGCTCATCGAGGGCTCTCGGTTTATTCGGCTTTGCAACAATGAGAGAACCAGAGAAAACATCTCCTCTCCTCTTTCACTCAGATTACCTCTGCCGCACACACACGGCGGTCCTGACCCCCCTCTGCTAGTTAAGCAGCTGTAGATGTAGCTCCAGCGGTAATTGTGCTAGTGAGTGCTCAGGCTAACAGGAGCAGAGGAAGAGCGAGGAAAGGAGGGGGATGAGAGGACAGGGCAGAAGCTGATAAAAAGAAGAACACATTGGAACAGAGTGTTGTTCTGCTGGAGAAGGGGCCATACGGATGTTTGCAGGGCAGCTAGTGGTCAGTGGGTTCTCTAGTGTACACACACACACACACACAATGTCCAATTCTCCTCGGGACTTCATTAAGAGGTCCTACAGGTGTCACAGTAGAGAAAGCTCTGTTTTCTATTAAGAAACTGTCAGTGGTGTTTGTTCGCATAAGAGTAGCCGCTAAGATGTTAGGCCATTGGTAGAGCATTGCTATGCTGTTTTGGGAGATTTTGTTCAGGCCCAGTCAAAAAAAGCCCATCCCCAAGTCTCTGAGGCTATGTTTAGCCTACATTACATTACTTGCAACTAGCTGCTAAATGTACGTGGTATAGAGTTGCTATGTAGTTGCTAGGGTGTAATCAGTGTGATTCTATGCTTTTTAAAAAAAGCTATTTTGGTTGCTTAGGTGTTACTAGGATACTGATGACGTGTTTACTGGTGCCAGGGTGGGGCAACCTGTCACTCACATGAGATCAAGCAATAGCAAGCAACCACCATTCAACCAATTCCAAATGTACAAAATCAAGTCCTGCCCTACATTATTTTTCTTGTTTGAGAAGCCATTCAGATACGTCACAATAGGGGGGGAAAAAGACTATTGCAAATTGTTTAATGCCGACTTTAAAAGGCCATTCCTCCTCTGCAACTGCATTCACAACAGAATATGATTGTCAATAGCAAACTATGGTGTAGTGTTCTGTAACCAAACTGACTCCCTTAAATGTTCAGGACTTGCACTTGAATTTTGGAAAAAGTTTGGTTAATCTGTGCTATGTGAACAAAACCGTGAGCGCTCAAACTTGTGGGTTAATTAAGATTTGGTGGAAGTTTTTAATAATAATTTGAATAATAAATAAATAACACTGTGTCAAAAGACTTTCCTGTGTTATGGTAGTCTCAATCTGTGATATTTATCACTGTCACTGTGCTTACAAGCATAATTCATGGTTACCGTAACAATAAAAAAGCATTGTGACTTCAGTTGCAATACAGAGTGTCTAATTGCTAGAAAAGTAAGTATGGTTATGAGTTACTTGCCAAAGTTTATTACTATTCAGGTCACTATCCTCAAGTAACTGTGTTAGCTTTAGCATGCACCACTAATAAACTGATCTCATGACATTGACACTGAGGTTGTGTGTGGAATGAGAGATTAGAAGGGAGCACTGCATCATACTCTATCACAGTGGAACTAATTGATTTTAATAAAGTTGGCGTGAAGCTACTTTTGATATCTGCAAATAGAGTGACTCGTCCTGAATATTCATGAGCTATTCACAAGATTCACACACTTCACACAAAACCAAGCCTTTCATTCGGAGGACGGTCTATAATTTGGCCTCCCCATGAGGCCAGCCGTATCTGTGGCCATAGATTCAGCTGTGCAGCCACGAGGACAGATACGAGACTGAAAGAGTGATTATTTATGAATTAGAGAAAAGAGGAAGTGTCGTTCCACTACCCTGGAAGTCTAACAGAAACACATACACACAGCTGGAGGGAGCTAATGACAGACCAAAATGATTAGTTTCATTTATCACCCGTGAACGGAGAAATGAAATAAGTCTAATTTTCTTGTTGACTAGAAGGAGATTAATATTATGTGACAGAATACTGAAAGTCATACTGGAGGTACTGAGTTCAAAAATAACTGATGCAGTGATACACTCCCAGTGACTGATCTTCAGTGGCCAAGATTTATGGGTTTTTCAGTGCTGATGTTGCAAATATTTAGAGACAATAAAATTGTTGATTTAAGCTGAAGTATGTACATTTTTTAAAACATAATATCTGATTTCTGCCTCAGGAAAAAAAGATATGTGGAAAAAAAAGAAGTGTGAGAGAAAGTTTAAAAAAAAAAAAAGCCACATTGTGAGATATAAAGTTATACTGTAGGATATCAATTTGCAATTTTAGCAATTTGCAAAAAGTCTTACAGTGTGACTTTTTGTCTCATAATGAGATATGAAGTTACATTTGTGAGATCTGAATTTCCACAAACAGGGAGAGTTATTTCTGCAGTTCTGTTTGGTGCCACTAGTGGTGCAAAGATGTACTCCACTACTGTCTAGTAGTGTATGAATGTTATAAATATATTTTGTCATCCAGTATTGGGATCTGATAATATCCGCTATGTGAGGAAAGCTGCAACAGTTCAGTGCACAAATAATTCTTTTTCTCTGTTAATTAATGGCTTCGTCTGGGTATTTGAGGTGCACTTTTTATTGTAAGTCACCCTATTTATAGTAAAAAATGGCAAAGAATACTGTACAAGTATGTGAATTGGGATGCACCTCGTCATTTGACATGGCAGAGTACATCGACATGGCTGTTGTAGATTTTGGAAATGACACAAAGAGCAAACATTTCTGTTAGTCATTGGCCAGTGCTGATAATATAAACACCTCAAATATTGATCGGTTTCCTGGCCTGGTTTCTTATCCACGGCTGCATCACTGGTGAGAATACAAGAGCTAACAGTATACCAGCAGTCACTCATCTTCATTTCCACTGTCAGCATCTCACTGCATCTGCACACACACTATAGTAACTGCAGGACAGCCTGTGAGGTGAGTGGCTGCGTATTCTGGTCTCCCTGCATTCCTGCGGTTGCCATGGTGAAGAATCTCGGTGCTCTAGAGCAGGATAAATTAACAATGTTTTAATTGGCTCAGGGCTCTGAGTTACAGTGCGCCTTATCGCTACACTGTCATTTGTGGTGCATTATCATACACTCTGCATATGCATTCACTCAGGTGTGCATGTTTGAGGACCTTATAAATCCCAATGGAGCAGTGTAACCCCAAGTGTGTGTCCAATCTCATTTCCAACTCAGACACAGCTTACGCCCTGATAGCCAATATGGCCAAAACATACGACACAAGTGCATTTCACCGACAGAATACACAGCACTCCGTCCATTGAGCAAACTAATCACGCACTTGAGAAAGACGCAGAGGAGAAATGGGAAAAAGGTACAAGGGAAAGAAAGTTGAGGTATATAGGTGAAATGTCATATGGGACTGAGCGAGGGCAGATCTAGAGAGATGTACCCTGTTCTGAAAGCTAGTGAGATGCCCCACATAGGCTGTCTTCTAAAGGTCCGGTCACATTTACTGTTGCTCAGGGAAATTTTGCTGGCAAAATCCAGACATTCCAATTCGAAAAAGTTCCCCACGCAGACCAACAGAAAGCTGTAAAAACAAATAGCTGTAATAACACAAATCATAATTTGCACTACCATTCAAATGTTTGGGGTCCGTAAAAGAAGTATATAATGCTCTCACTAAGGCTGCCTTTATTTGATAAAAAATTTTTTTTAAAATGGTAATATTGTGAAATATTATTACAAATTGAAATAACTTTTATATTTGAATGTTAAAAACATAATTTATTCCTGTGATCAAAGCTGAATTTCCAGCATCATTACTCCATTCTTCAGTGTCATGATCCTTCAGAAATTATTCTAAACGTGTGGTCAAATTTACCTTTGTACGGTGAAATTCTGCACGAATTCGTTCAATATGAAATTTAGTACACGTGAGGTGAAACATTTTCCTGTATGGATTTTGCATCGGATTCAAGCTGCTTAAATATTTTGTAACATTATAAATGTCTTTTCTAGATCACATTTTGATCAATTTAAATCTTCCTCAAATCTTTGAAGTGTATCCAGTTTGGCGTTAGCGTGTTGCTAAGCTAATGGTGTGGTACTCTAATAAGCATAACTACCCTAGTGAAAACATATATACAACATTTTTATGATATTCTAAATATTTTATTTTGTGCTAAGTATACTACAAATGCATTTACATAATTATGTGATCAATAAAATACCCTGCAATTGTACTTTTGGTATACTAAACTGGTATGCTTAAAGTCTGCTAAATTGGAACAACTAATTTTGTACTTGATGCACTTTAATTGTGTGGTTATAGTACTGAGGTTCAACTAAAGATATACTGAAGTATATTTGATTGTGCTAAAGTGGAACTATTGCAAGTATACTTTAGGTACACTTTAAATATCTGTCATTAAAAGACTGATATTATGCAGTGATCATATTCTTACTAATAGTGATATTAAGATACCCTTTAGGCTTAATATTAACACATGTGCATTGTGCAATAAAGAAATACTCCGAATACTGTTTAATTATAATTTTATATCAGTAAGTCTTAAGTGATGTGTCAATAAATATGTCAATGACTTTGAAGTATACTTAGTATGAAATAAATGTATTTTAAACAGATTTTGGTATAGTTTTTTTTTTTTTTTTTTTTACTAGGGTAACTATGCACCCATCCATCCATCCATCCATCCAACTATGCATCCATCCAACACAAATATTGGGTAAAATAGAAAAATGTATTGGTACTTTTATTAATATACTATATATTACTGGATCAGCATTTTTTCTACTTAATCCGTGATCTTTGGAGTTTGCTGTAATGCATTCTGGGATTGCTTTCACTGTAAAGGATACATGCTGCCTTTTGGCCAAAGAAAGTATCTTAGGAGGCCACCAAATTAAGTTTACTACTTTCTGCACTGGTCTTCATGTCGGGAGCTTGCCAACGATGCCTTAAAAATGCTGCCTTGGATAGGACATTCACTAGGTTTTGGAACCAAGCAGATGTGAGTTCGTTCCTTCCCTCTTGCTCTCTTGTTAGTCTTACGAACACACACAGACTCCATCATTTAGCCATCAGTTTGTGTATCTACGCAGCCATTTGCCAAGATTAGCCAATAAACTGTGACCGCCTGTCACAATTAGCACTAACCCAGTCAAACTCATTCCACTCCCACTCAATCCTGTCCATCTCTCCGCTACAGATAAAACCCTCTTCACACCCCCATGCCGCACATTCCCTCTTGTTTTCGTAATTATTTTTTGTCCTGTTTTCTAAAATATCGAAACCTCCTCAAAACTATAGATTTTCTTGAGAAGCGAATCTGTCCTCTGGATGTGTGCCAAAAGATACAGCACTCGTCCTGCACGAACCCGTAGGTAAAGATTAGGACAGAAAGACAATCTGCCGTGTAACAGTACCATAAATGTTTGTGTCGCTATCAGCAGGTTTTCCACCCTGGATTTGCCATGCCGAGCTCGGCATGTGGTGCAGGTGTGCGTAAGAAAGAACTTTGTGAATTTCTGCGGTTTTGTCATTGTTGTTTGTTTGGACGTCTGTATATCAGTGGGGGGTCGGTGTCTGTCTCTTCCTGTTGGCTGAGCACACATGTCTGAAGGGCTTCTCCCCTCCACTGAACTCTTCCACCATCCCTCCATCCCTTGTTTCCAGAGAGGCGGAGACGTGGGGGAGCTGCCGTTGCCTCTCCTGCTCCGACCCAGCTTGTCTCCTAGCAACAGGGCTGTTTGGTCCGGGACCTGGGAGTGGAAGCAAGAGAGAAACAGAGTAGCAGAAAGGAGAGAGTGTTGAGGGAGAGATTAAAAGGGAAAAAGGGAAAGCTGTAATTATCTGGTGCTGCTGGAAGGAACAAGGGCCTGGAAGAGCAGAGGGAGAGATGGAGTGCGGGAGAAAGACAGTGATGTTCTGGGTTAGAGGTGCTAGTGCTTGTAGAGGGAGGGGAGGGGAGGGGGGGGATGAAGGGAATGGGGGAGGAATGGCAGCATAGCTGGAGGAAGAAAAAGTGTGAGGCTTTAAAAACAGCACAAGCATCCGCTTATAGAGGTGGAAGTGCAGTGAAGGAATAATTCCCCTTGCTCATTTTGTTCATTTAGTTGTGTCCAAAATGGTGCCTTCCTGCCTGGTCAGTCAGTGGAAATCGAGTAGTGTCCTAATACAGCTTCAAACTAACAAACAAAAACAGCATTAAAATCATGGAAATGATTACTACTACTAAAAAAACAAAACAAAAAAAAACATAAAAAATGGAAACTGCCCAAGAATATGGAACTTTTATTATATTTATATTAAGCTCAGCATGAAAGCAGATACTAAGCGACGGATCAACTGCGATCCGTTGCACCCCTAATTATGAATGAACACGCTTATCATCATGATTGCTATCTTACCAGAGATGGAGGAAAAATCCTACTCCAGTAAGTAAACGTGTTCCTGTCCCCAAAAATGTTGGTACTCAGAAGCGCTTCCTTCCACGTTTTCTGCTACGCATAGTTTATTTTAACCACTCATGCGCACCAGTTATGTGCACCCCTGCCCTAAATGCTGTTTGAAATACTGAGTTTGATTGTACACTCTGCTTTTGTTAACAACAAAAAAGTATTTTTACCCTTTTAAAAGTTGATGAACATTGTTTATTTCTTGTTTATTACCCTCTCAGAAGCAGATTCTAAATAACTGTAGCGTTTATGTATTGGTTGACGAGATGAAAAAATGCACATTTATAAACTCATTTATTGCTTTCAGACACCATTTTAAGCATCAGACACCATTTTTGTTCTTCCAACCAAATGCTGCACAGGATTGTGGGATTTCACTGGCAGTGAAGGATGCATTGCTGCCTTTAAAAATCCACTGAATGAAGGCTACTCAGTGGACAGGATGTTACGCAAACCTAAATCCACACGTGCCATGATGCATTTCAGATGCAGCCATGATGTCTTTACTTTTGATGCAATAAGATTGCACTTAATTTATATCCGTGCATTTGCATTTTTAACACAAGATGCCATGCTGCAGTGGCACAAAGACAATGCTAATGTCGGGCTCTGAGTGTGTGTGCAGGACAGCCTGGTTTTACCCTCTCAGGGTTTCGGTGACTTTGACCCCGTGTAGGCGTTGGGGGAAGGGGGATCTCTCTCTATCCTGTCCTCTCTGCCTTGAGGTGCACCCTGTGTGTGTGTACAGGCATGCGCGAGTGTCCTGTCTGCCGTGCCTGAAGGTACTGTGCTGACCCCCTCCCTCCTGTGTCCCACATTGGCGCGTGTGGTTGGGCTGCTGCTGTCAAACGCACTATCGTCCCAGGCCGCTGATGTGCCCCGCAACGCTGGGAAAAGGGGGGTGGGGGTGGGGTGGGGGTGGGGGGGGGGGGGGGGGGGGTTGAAGGCCGGGCGGCATCATGCTACAGCAGCATGAATTTATAACAAACACACACACACACACATTGGCAGAGCCTGGCACACGTGTCCTATCTCCTGAAGTTAATGTAGTGGAGTGGAATCCAGCAGTAAACATGTGTGAGTGCATGTCACATTACTGCAGCGACTCATCGCGTATCAGAACGCACTCCGCGCCCACGTCGGTAGATTCATGTTTAGTGCACAACTATTCTTATACTGTAACATGATTATTTGCAGGTGGAATATAAGGCTATTTCTATTTGAATACAGATACATTTTAAAACTGCGTTTTCGTTTCAAAACATTCTCCATCCACACTAGCTTTTTAAATTCTTTTCCAAAAGTTTCTTGTCCAAACCAGCTTAAATCATCTTACTGCACATGCGTAAAACGTAATTAAAACTCACTGAGATGATGCAGAGAGACCAGACAGAATAAAGCTCTTATTCTATTCCTCTGCCGTTTTATTAGAAAAATATCCCACTACTTACTGGTGCGTCCAGGTTGCACTCAGTCGGGCATTCCATGTATGGCCTAAACGCATTTGCCCTCATGATTTGATGCAGGACAGCAATTGAAAGTACATTTTCTGTCATCTCTGCAGGAATGCAATATTGAGATTGTACAAAGTAACATTTAGCGACACTGAAAGTGAATAGCACATAGTTGGCACATAACAGTATATAACATAGTCATAGACAAATAGGTACAACATCTTTTTCAAATGCTTCTGTTTTCACAGTCCATATACAATGTGAAAGAGTGCTTCAAATCTATCCACATTGGAGAGCATCTTCAAAAAGCTCAGTTTTCACTGGACAAAATCACTGTTTGAGTGTGGGCCAAACCGTAGAGAAAAACATGTATTTTCAAATGTATCCAGATTCATGTATACATTACTTAAAGGCAGGGTAGGCGATTTGTTCCAGGAATGTTTTTTGTCATGCTGGTTGCAAGTCTCTTGATAGCAATCACTTAGTTAAGTGGTCTAAATGTATTTATATGTATATATCATCAGTGGAAGGCATAGGACCATAAAATGTTCATCCAATCATTGCATTCTGCCCGATTTTAACTCTGTCTTATGACGCTTTGTAAACTCTGCTATTGGGGTGGAACGGTACACAGAAGTCACGGTTCGGTTCATACCTTGGTTCAGGCATCACGGTTCGGTACGATTTCGGTACAATGGAGGGAAAAGCAAAACAAAAATGCAGAAGGCATTGTATTTTTTAAATAAGTTTTATTAATAAAGGCATAGAACCAGTTTATTTGTAGTGCACTGACAATAGTTTTATATAATTAGTTTATTAATTAAATTAATAAAAAGACAAAAAGACCTTGCGATATGTTTGGTAATTGTACCTGAATTAATTTAAAATTATTTTGCTATATTTCAGATCAATATATTTGTTTTCCTTAATTTTAATTAACATTATTAATTAACAATGTAACATTATTCTCATCTTTTAAATAATTGATTTCTGTATAAAATAATACTACTATTAAAAACACATTCGATTTTCTTTTTTAATCAATGTAGAATGTGTAAGATTAGTGCTCCGAGGACAAGAAATGAAAACCAATGCAATATGATGAATGTCCAAAAGATGGGACCCACAGACTGTTTTGAAATGGAGTTGGATAAATATGTTTTGCCTTTAAAACAGTGTGTGTGTGTGTGTGTGTGTGTGTGTGTGTGTGTGTGTGTGTGTGTGTGTGTGTGTGTGTGTGTGTGTGTGTGTGTGTGTGTGTGTGTGTGTGTGTGTGTGTGTGTGTGTGTGTGTGTGTGTTGTGTGTGTGTGATTTTGGTTCGGTGACAGTTGTAGGTTACAGTTTGACAAGAGTTTACAGTGTGACAAAAGCACAATGTTGTGTTTTATTGCGAGTGTACACAAATATAAGTAAACACTTTGCAGGTTTAATGATCTGTATGAACAAAATGACGGAGTATGTTTTTTATGTTTCCCCTGTTCGATCGCACCCGCGCCCCTCTCTCTCTCTCTCTCTCTCTCTCTCGCGCACGCACACACTCCAGCATTGGAATCTTGACATCGCAGCCTGTTCATTATGCGGTCACACCAAACGCGAATAGAGCGTCAAATTTGCGTCTATCGCGTCTAGTTCGACGCTAGTCTAATGGTGTGTTCACATCGAACGCGAATTAAATTATTTGCGCGAGTAGATTACATACAAAGTTAATGCAAAGACGCGAATAGACGCATGATTCGCGCCGGGCATTGCGAATGACGCGAATTGGGTGACGCGTTTGCCGCGAATGTCTTCCGCGCAAGTTGAAAAATTTGAACTCGAGCGAATGTTCAAGCGTCGCGATAGACGCGTATTTGACGCTCTATTCGCGTTCGGTGTGAACACACCATAAAGCGAATAGGACGCGCGTATAAAGCCAACGTTTGAAGTCAACGTGCGTTCAGAGCTAAGCCGATGGTACAGATTATGTGTCCCTAAAGAACCCGTGTATCTAACAGTAGTTCCGCATTACATTAATTAATTTGCACGCGAGTTTTATTTATTTTTATACCGTGTATTCTCTGTGTAAATTTGTGCACCGAACCGTGACGCCCGTACCGTTTCGGTTCAATACGAATACATGTACCGTTCCACCCCTACTCTGCTATACGCGTTCATGTGTTCAAGAAGGCTTGGCTTTGGAGACACACTGAAGGAAAGGATCTCATGCTTTCAAAGCTAACTTGCTATTGCTAGCTGCTCCGATAATTGCCTACCCTACCTTTAAGTTATAATTAACGCTAAAATGAATGGTGAGATGCTGCATTGCTGATACACCCTTAGTTAACCCCATGGCCCTGTACTGGGGGGTGGAGGGGTCTGAGTGGGGGATATGATGAAGGTGAAGAATCAAGGATGGAGAAGAGGATCCCTGCATGTGACACAGGTGATGGAAGGAAAGGAAGATGCGGATGTTGATTTGGACCGGGACGGTTATTGATTGGATGGAGGAAGATCTGAATGCAATCTTGTAGTCAATTGGAAAAAAAGGGGTAGGTTTACGCAGACTTAATGATTGGAAAAGATCTTTGTACTGTATCAATGATTGAAACAGTAGAGAGTAGTCTGTTGCTTCACTGGAAGAACATTATAAGGTAAAAAAAATTTTTTTTTAAATGAAATGTGTACATGGATTAATTAAAGGGATAGCTTACCCAAAAATGAAAATTCTGTCATCATCTCAAGTTGTTCCAAACCTGTCTGAATTTCTTTTTCTGCTGAACACAAAAGAAGATATTTTGAAGGATGTCGGTTACCAGACAGTAGGTGGGCCCCATTATGTAAGTCAATGGGGCCCACCTACTGTTTGGTTAAAAAAGAAAGCAATGTTATTTTTGTCTCTTGCCCATAGCAGTTGGCAGTAGCTCTGGTCCTCTTATTAACAGTGCAATTTGCTCATAGTTGATCTTTTGGACATGTTGTGCTTTGATGATTATTAAATTCCAATTTGCAGTTGTCCCCTCCAAATTGTATTTATACATAAATTAGCCATTAAGGTCTTTTCCCGTCATTTACCGCTAAACGAGAATCTGGTGTTTGAACACAGACATCTGTGCTGGCACTATTAGTTCAACCAGTCACACTAAAAAGAATGAAGGTATTGTAATGTCAAAACGGGTACATATATTAACTTTGTTAAACGATTTTAACTGTGTTCAACCGGTTTAATTTCAAAAGATAACAAAGGTAGCCCTAATTATATATTACCAAAGCACTGCTGTTTTACATGACAGAATTATGTGCAGTGATAATTATTATTTGACTTTAAATTGGCTGTTTAGAAGTTAGAGTATAAGTATAACATGTGCTGTTGCTTAGGCATGTTAAGGAAATGTCCCCGTCTGTCTGATTTCAGTGTGTGGACGGGGGCTCGGGGTCCGAGAGCTCCTCTCTGAAGAGGGTGGCTGTGGTGGAGGACTTCTATGACATCATCTATGCCATGCACGTGGAGATCAGCTCCGACCCAGCCAAAGCACCCAAACATGCCGGGCAGAAGAAAACATATAAAGCGGTGAGTAAAGCGAGGAACTTATCTCTCATTGTCTCTGATCAGTCATGGAAGTATGTTTATGGCCTAGTGCAGGTTAGATTTAATACCCCGTGTGGCCCTTTTTGACCGCCTGTATCTGCCAGTCACTTAGAGTGTCCTGTTCTCTGTCAGCTTGATTTATTTCCTCTGTGAGTCTTCTGAGCAGAAGCGAGTGGCTCGTGGTGTGTGCTGCACTCCTGCTGTGTGTTGTCCTGGTGTGATTCGCAGCAGAGAATCACTGGCCTCTGTGAGTTTTGGGTGAATCAGTCAGAATACATATTACCTGATAAATGAAAGCTGGAGGGACTATGTGGGACTTTTTCTTTCTTTTTTTCTGCTTTTTTCCTCCTACATTTTGTTTTCTGCATTCTTCTGCATGTTTTTTTTTTTTTTTGCATTACTTTTCTTTCTGTATTTATTTATTTTCTTACGTTCTGCGTTTTCTTCTTTTTGCGTCTCTTTCTTTCTACATTTCTTTCATTCTGCATTTCTTTCTGTATTTCTTATTGCATTTCTTCATTTATTTATTTATTTTTTGCATTTTTCTTTTAACATTTTTTATTTTTGCATTCTGCATTTTTATTTTTTTGTCTTGCATTCTCATTCTGCATGTTTTTGCATTTCATTTTTCTTTCTGTGTTTCTTTTATCCATTTATGCATTTTTGTCTCTGTCTTTATATTGATAATTTATGCATTTTCTTTTCTATTTTCTCTCTTTCTGCATTTCTTTCTTTGTCTGCATTTCTGGATTTCTTTTTCTTTCTTTCTGCGTTCTCTCTTTTTTGCATTTCCTTTGCAATTTTTTATTTAATTTTTTCCTGCATTTGTGTTTACTGCATTCTAAACATTTTATATTTTTGTCTTGCATTCTCATTCTGCATGTTTTTGTATCCTGTATTTCTTTTTTTTTAAATTCTATTTGCATTTCTGTCTTTTTTCTGGCCTTTTATTCCTCATTTCTGCATTTTCTTTATTTCTGCATTTCTTTCATTCTTTCTTTCTTTCTGCATTTCTTTTTTTCTTTCTTTCTTTCTTTCTTTCTTTCTATCTTTCTGCCTTTCTATCTTTCTTTCTATCTTTCTTTTTCTGCATTGTTGTAAGCAGAGATAAGTTCGATGTATTTAGGTCTGTGGTGGTGATGGTGAACATCTTTAGAACTCTGTATCACACGTGCTGTCATGGAAAAATGGGAAGTGAGAGTGGCATGGGCTGCTCTCACCTGGTGTGGGGGTTGTGCAGAGGTCCAGTGCTGCTACTGCCCTCTTTTGGACAGCTACAAAAGTGCATGTTTGCGCTCGCATACATTTACACACGTTACTCCAATAAATGCATAAATTAGTTTGTTTTTGGTTGTGTTGCATTAATAATTTCTGTGATGTATGTTTTAGTCTTTGACTCGCATGCAAATATATTGTGTCCTCCACACTGTCCCTTGTTCCTCTCGCGCCTGACAGCTGTTGGTCTGTGAGGGGAGGGCAGGGCCACGAGCAGAGCTTTTTCCTGGGCATCAGGATTTCTGTCCCTGCTCATCTTAGGATCTCCTGGAGGAATCAGGGTACTAGAAAGGAGAAAGATCAGGGTTTTTTTCTGGCTCTTGTATCAGTGCTTCAGTGGGGCTTGTATGTTTAGTTCAGCTTCTGTCTTCGTAATGCACACACATACATGTGTTATACCCTCCAGCTGTGGTTCTATGGCCACCCGTGCTGGTTTGTTAGAGCCTCATGGGAGATTAGAGGGACACGAGGGACCTTCAATGTGGGGGTGTACTTTCTCTTTTTCTTTGTCCAGTTTAATGGCAGAAAGGTGGAGGAGGGAGAAACAGACATGAAAACGAAGATGTAAAATATAAAAGAAATATATACAGTTTTGCAAAGCTTTGAGGGGTGATGATGAATAAACAACTCCATAAATTATTTTTTTGAAGAGGATTTGTTGTGTTGATAGTAGTTAATGCTGTATAACTTTCAAATGATGCATTGTTTTACACTATATGGCAATGTTTGGCTGTGAGAGTGTATATGTGAAAGAATATAAAACCAAATATCATCTTTCAATGTGTGCAAATACAGTGAGGTCCAAAGGTCTGAGACCAGACTACTAGTGAAAATGCTTGTTTTTTTGTTTTTGTTTTTGTTTGTTTTTTTACTTGTATCAGCAAAACAATTAATCAAAAAATTAGAAAATAACATGAATGTCTTAGTCTTAGTATTGAACAAGATGCATGAACTCTATACGCATGCGTTCAAGCTGATGATCATGTTCTCCAGCATGATTTAACATGATCCAAAAAAGGATCTTGAGCTTAATGGAAGAACCACTGACGCCCTGTACAGAGTCACATGATCAATGTCACTGATTTATTTAATTGTTTAGTGACCTCCATGAATTGCAAACTTGTAACATTTTATATAAATGTTTTTTTTTTTTCAAAAAAATTACTTTTTTTTTTCAATGGACATTTTCAATGTTTCACTGATTTTCAATGACTCAGACTTTTGGATCTCTCTGTATATATGTGACACAGAAATGTTTTGACAAGGACTATTATGAGCATTCTCACTAAAGTAAAGTGTCACCCTTCATATAGACAGCGTAGATAAGCGTGATGTGACGTGAGGAGAGGTGTGAGTGTTTGTGTAAAAATGTCTGTATAGTCTCTCAGGGATTATTAGTCCACTTGATGACAGTATCCTAAGAAAATCTCTAAGCATTCACACCCTGTCTGCAAACTATTCATCACTTGTGTTTCCTGTTACTGCCTCTCTACAGCTCTTTGCTAAGAGAAAATGGGAATAAATTATTTTTACTCTGCACCTCTCATAGATATTAGGTGTCTCAAATATGCATAATATTGATAAGTACTGTATACATAAACAAGTAACCAATTAAAATGTACGGTAAAATAATGAGTTTGACACGTATATGTTTATAGTTAGTTATATTGAACAACATCACATTACCATTAATGGTTTCACAAATTAGCTAAACTTTACGATCAGTGCCTTTGGAAAAATAAAAAAAATAAAGACTGTATAAATAAAAGAAATCATAATTTTAACATCTAAATAATGGCACCTAGGTTATTACTTGTGCACATCCACTATAAAAAATCTCCAGAAATGAAAATAAATAAATAAATACATAAAAAGAAAAAGAAAATCAATACATTTTAACATTTCAAGTAATAGCAGCTATACAGCAGATGGTTGCTTGTGCATATCTCTTGTACAACTCAAATGAAACCTCCAAAATAGTCCCAGCTGATTTATGGGTTTCATTTCTTTTCTTGTTTTGGTAACTGTAAACTGCATTTTTTTTTCCATAATCATCCCTGTTCCATCTTTCTTATAAATTGTTGCTGTCATGTCTGATCTGAGAACATTTTACCATACATTAAGCTTTGGCACTACTCGAGTTTGAGTTTGTAGGATCAGTGAGTCTAAAAGATCCTGATGTGAAGTTTAAAATGGTGTGTTTGTGTGTCAGATAGCGGAGACGTATGCGTTTCTGCCCAGAGAGGCGGTGACCCGTTTCCTGATGAGCTGTGGAGAATGTCAGAAGAGGATGCACATCAGCCCCAGTGGAGCAGAGTTCAAAGGTATCACACCAAATACACACACACACACACACACACACACACACACACATAGACCAATCTAGATTACTTTAGATTTACTATAGGACGGGTTTACACCTTTAGGTATTAACTCTATCAAGGGCGGTTTGCGTACATCATCTTGACTCCAAAGAGAGCTGAAAAGCTAGAATCCGTTCATTCCCATATATTTAAAACATATTCATACCTATAATGCTTCATTGGACAGCTCATTGTCTTTGTTAAGAAAACCCCCTCTCTTTCCTTTTGTCCCCTGCCCACCCTGTAACGAGCTCCCCCCGTCGTGCCAGCCTGAAGCTAATGAAACCCCCTCTGGTCACACCTCCTCCCCCTCGCACACATTCATCCCAACACCCTCTGATTAGGCTGCAGTCACTGGAGTGTCCTGCTAGCCTCCCTACACATGACAATTAACCCAATTACAGGCCCTTTAACAAAGAAAATGCCTCTGAAACCAGATTATTTCTACAGAGAGTGTAGAAATCCCTCTGATTGTGGGTGGAATCCAATGGGGGGAGGGATTTGATTGGGAGATGTTCATTGGATTGGAGAATTGAATGGATAAAACTGTTATTTTGTCATTTTGGCGAAGCTGCATTCCCAGTTAGTCCGAACCCAGCAGTGCGGGTTGCTAATCAGAAGAACTGCCCTCAAATGCCCCGCTCGCTGAGATAAACAGAGGAAACACCTCCCAGGCCTGAACTGTCAGTGTTGTGTCAACGTTGCGGGCTTAGGTTGGGTGTTGCTCATAAAGAGAGCTTCTAATTGGCTTCTTGCCCATGGGGGTGCACAGACCTCCCCCTCCCTTGCTCCAGCCGGCCGTACGAAAGTTCAGCGCTGAATTATTCAAAGTAATTAATTACTGTAAACCCGCTCTGTCTTTAATTGACACTCAGGCCGTGGTTGATATCAGCTCTTTTATCCACATATCTATTTCTGTTGTACAGCTTAATGTGCTATTTATGCACAGATACTGAAGAAGTGATAGTAGTAGTACATGTTGAGGATGTGATAAAATGTCAATACATGATTTTTCCCAACTGTAATTTCTTTAGCTGACAGATGTATGGCATAATAGCTAAATATAAGCGATTTATTGTTTTTTGTTTTGTTTACCTCAACATCCTCTTGATCCAATCTTCAAATAAAATAATGTGTTTTAAAGGAGAATTTTTCAATTTAGTATAATTTGATATTTTTTATTTTTTTATTAGTATTACAGTATTAGGTTTCTCAGGTTGAGTGTGAAGGCTACTTGCTAGCAATCCCTTGTGAAAATGTGCACTTGCAGATAATATAATATTAATTAAATAAAAAGCCACTTAAGAGTACTTATTGAGGGTTCACTTTCATGACTGTTTCTTAACACTTAAATAATTTAATAATGTCAAATTAAAAGTTTAACTTTAAAGCACAACAACATATTAAAACGTAAATATTTAAAATGTGCTTTAAAGTAGTACACTTATTTTGATGTGTTGACTAATGTACATGTAAAGTACTTGATTGTAATTTTAACTGTTGTGTAATTTAATATTACGTTTGAAATTAATATAGAATATAGCAACTCCATCATTATAAAATTGACCATAAATGCTTGTCAGTACAAACAGCAGTCTTTAACCATATTTCAAAGATAACAGAATAGTGCAGTCAAATCGATTAATCAATGATTTTGACCCACTTAAGTATACTTAAGTTCAACTAAGTGCATTTAATATAAATATAGCATGGAAATAAGTGTCTTTTTGCACTCAAGTATATTATTTCTGTAGTAAGTGCTCTTTTTAAAAGTATGCTTAAGTGAACTTCTTTTTCACAAGGTATGACGTTACCATACCTTCAGTAATTTACGTTGACTTGTTTGTCTTCATTGTTTTCTTTTTTGTTGCATTTCTTTGCATTTTTTGACAGATTAGTGACCAAACAACAATTATAGCTTTTATCATAAGTTTTTGCAGTTCCAGCCTAGGTGAAAAATGTATTGGACAACTTCATCAGGAAGACTTTTTAGCAGCCTGACAAAACTAGAAGCCTGAAAACGTACTCGGTTACTAACGTAACCTCGGTTCTCTCTAGAGAGGGAACGAGTACTGCGTAATAGCTTTACGCTAGGGGAAAAACTCTTTTCCACGAGATATTGAAGCCAAAAATTATCCTTAATTTTTTATTAATGTAAAACGCTTTGCAGCAGCAAGCAGACATAGGCGAAACAGCTTGCGCGCCTATTGGTTGCTCTTGCGGCAAATGCAGCAGCCTATCGAGAGAGACTCTGCGTGACGTAATGACCAATGGGGGCAATTCGCGCCCATATCGTCACGTCCCGCCAGAAAGGGCGTGGTCTCACCTTATAAATATGCTTGTTAGGCTGGTACAAGCTGGTTTCGCCTATGTCTGCTTGCTGCTGCAAAGCGTTTTACATTAATAAAAAATTAAGGATAATTTTTGGCTTCAATATCTCGTGGAAAAGAGTTTTCCCCTAGCGTAAAGCTATTACGCAGTACGAGAGATACTCTCGTAAGAGAACCACTTTTGTCTTTAACCATTGTTATGTTGGTTTAGTGATGATCTAGTTCCTGCAGGAACAGTTTTTCTTTTGTTTATTGTGTTAAATCCATATGAAATGAGAAAATGAGGTTAATCAATACACAGCAAACAGCTCATCCATTACTGATAGCCTGTGTGTGTGTATGTGTGCGTGAGATTATCAGCAGGTAATGGGTTGCTTCATGGCTCTTTTAACTCAAAGCTGATAAAATCCATAATAAGAAGGATGTTAAAAGACTAAAAAAGCCTCCATATTTACAAAGTCTAAAGGAAATTGTTGAGAATTCCTTGCAATGTGTTTTTGACCCTCTTAAGAACACTTGTGGAGACCATAAGTGCACTTCTTTGTGTGAGTGCACTTAAAATTAAGTGTATATGTGTGCATTAATCACAAACACACACACACAGATTAATAAAAAAACAAAAACAAATCAGTCGTCATTATCGTCACCGTCAGAAGCATTATCATCATTATCTTTCCAAACATTCACAATGATTTTTTTCTCATAGTAGCTTTTGATGGGGGGGGGGGAGGACAGCTGTTGGGGGAGAGTGGGTTTAAATTTCTATACATTTCCTCGATGCATATTAATGTAATTTGCATATGCATTTCATATAATTAGGCCTTTTATTTGGCATTGTTAATCTGGCAATGGCAGAAGTGTGCCTGTAGAAAACACTGGGGCAGATACTGCCCTCTAGTGACATCTTAGAGAAATAACACTCTTTATGTGATTCTCAGGTATAACAACAGAATTATTGACTTGTCCTGTCACGAAAAATATGTATGGCCTCACTGTTGTAACTCTCATGCTTTCTCAGAGAACAACCAACCGACCTCTCTGGCGGCCGAGCTCATAGACTACAATATGCCCCTCACTACAACCTACCTGAAACAGAAGAAACTACAGTGCATGAACAACAACGAGCAGGTAAAGCAGTCTTCTCTAGTATTCAGTGTTCACTGACCGACAGACATCCACATCTCCTTTCAGTCCATCCAGATGGTGCAGTAATAATTGTGGGTGTTGTACATTACTGACAGGTATTTCAGGCACTTTCAGCATTTACTCCAGCCAGGTAATATGCAGTAACATGGACTCATATTGTCATATTGGCCACCCGTGGGTGGATATGAATTAGTTTGGTATAGTATTTAGAAGGAATGGCAGTTTGTTCTGATCTAATTAACCAGTTTTCTGAGCAGCTTGCTAATTAGTTGAGGTGTGAGAACACCGGTGAAGTACCAATCTAACAAAGAAAAGCAAGCCATACTTAGTCATGCACACACGCAATTTTGAATTTATTGAATTTTATCTTATTTTAATTTTACACTAAAAATAAAGGTTCTTTATTGACATTTATGGTTCCACAAAGAACCTTTATTCATTGAACATGGAACCTTGATACATATTTGGAACCTTTATATTCCATCAAAGCTTCTTTATAATGGAAAAAGGTTCTTTAGATTTTTAAAATGTTTAAAAAGAAATAATTTTTTTTTTTTTAAGAACTGATCACTGAAAGGTTCTTTGGGGAGCCAAAAATGATTCTTCTATGGCATCACTGTGAAAACCCCTGTTTTGGAATCTTTATTTTTAAGAGTGTATTTCATGTTGATGTTCATTTAATGTTAATTGTTGAAACATCATGCAAATCAGGGTTTTAAACAACATTTGGGCATTTTTAGACCAAATATTGATAACAGGGTTGCAAAATAACAATGATGGTTTACTAACTTCACTTGTTGGCATTACTGTTCCTAGCACATAACCAGGCAACACTATAACCACTACTGCCTGAACCAGCATTAAGACTGGTCTAAGCTAGTCTTTTTGATTTCACTAAACTGCTTCTATTTTCCTGTTATTATGAAGCCAGTGCAAGACAAGATGTGCCACAGACATTTGCTTTTATTTTAGAATCTACCTGTGCACTGCAGTTATTTGCTTTCAATTTACTGTGAAATTCTTCCATGAGTCTCTTATATAAAATGTCCTTATAAAAAAACACACAATGCTTAGGAATCTATGTTTTGAATACACACCTTTTGTGTGAGAGGGTTTGCTTTTTCGAAAATTGCAGGGAGCAGACAGGAAGTGTGTGTGTGTGTGTGTGTGTGTCTGTGTGTGTGTGTGAGAAATGTCCTATTGCAGTTTTTGTCTCCAAAGGGTGGGCCATGACAAGAGAAGCTGGCAGTTGAAAGCGCAAAAAGCTCTATAAAATAGGGTACAGCTCTTTATCCCATTACCTTTTTTTTGTGATACCTAGATATGTTAGATAAGCTATTATCCAACCTATCTATCATTAACATTGGTTGAAAACTAGTTAGCTTTAAACGCATAAAAACAATAATATACATAAAAAGGTTGCAAAAATCAAAAACTTGAATGTATATTACCATTCAAAAGTTTGAGGTTGGTAAGATTATGTAATGCTTTTGAAAGTCTTTAAAGCTCATCAAGGCTGCATCTTTTTGATCAAAAATATTTTGATTTATTGTAGTAAAATACAGTAATATTGTGAAATATTATTACAATTTAAAAGAACTGTTTTCCATCTGAATATATTGTAATTTATTCCTGTGATGCTCCAGTCTTCAGTGTCACATGATCCTTCAGAAATCATTCTAATATGCTGATTTGCTGCTCAAGAAACGTTTATTATTATTACACATAGTTGTGCTGCTTTATTATTTTTATTTTATTTTTCAGGATTCTTTGATTAACAGAAAGTCCAAAGGAACAGCATTTATTTGAAATAGAAATCTATTGTAAGATTTTAAATATTTACTGTCTCTTTTGATGTCTCAGTTTAGTGCATCTTTGCTGCATAAAAATATTAATTTATTTGAAAAAAAATCCAACTGACCTAAAATTTTTGAACAGTAGAGTAAAATTAAACCGTTTATATAATACAATTTGACCTCCTAAAGCTAGTGATGATCATTTTAGGGTTAAGCTCCTCCTTTCATTGTTAAATGTCCTATTTTGTACTCTATTTGCAGAAAGTGCCAAGAGGCAGATGGAGAAAGGCAGAGTAAGAGACAGACTAAGTGCTGAGATATAGAAATGGCAAAAGAATAGAGAGAGAAACTCAGAGAGTCACACAAATAAGCAGAATAATTAACAAAGAGGCCCTTGGATGAGTAGGAGCGAGAGCAGAGGATGTGGCGAGGAGGCTGGTCGGCCCTGCAGGACGTGTGTGTCCAGCTCAATTCAATAAAGAAGGAAATTAGCAGCATCCTTCCTGCAGGCTGCAGACTCCCGGCTCTCAGAGGGGGGATGGAGGAGATTAAGGAGAGGGGGAATGTTCATTATCGTTTATGGGTTTTTTTTTTTTTTTTTTTTTTTTACCCATTTGCTGTATCTCCTCTTCAGGAAACTCATTTCGTTCTCTCTCCTCCTCTAGCTCTCTTCTCTCTGTCTCTCTCTCCCTGGGGAAAGATTGAGATTCTCAAATATTCTTGCAAATGATATAGGCCTACTGTATAGTCACAGAAAACTATTGATTTAGTTCCATCTATAATCTTACTTTGTCATGCATTAAAATTTAAATGGATAACCGTTGATTCTTTTATGTGATAGTCAGTCAGCTTTTCTGAAAAATAGCTGCTGTATTTGGAAGTGTTAAATGTATTTCGTCCATTGTCACACTGAAAAATTAGTAGTGTCACTACTAAATTTAATATGGAAGAGAGGTGGCAAGACTAGCAGTGTAAGTGAATGTGAATGTGTCATTTGTTCTTATAAAAGCTGTATTGTGCTTTTTTGTCTATAGGTGGCAGATTGACCAAGCAATTCATTCTGCTAACTAACAATCCATACTAGCTGAACAAAGTTGCTGTGTAATCTTTTGCTGGCTTATTTTAGATACACTACAAGAGTCCAATTTAAAAGACTCAAGGACATTTGAGTTACCATGACAGATTATTTTATTTATTTACATATTTGGTTGTGGGTTGATATGCTTTCTTATTAGTTAACCTGTGCCTTGTTTTACCCCTCATTATCTTCATTGTCCCATGGCGTATTCTTGAGTGTTTTGCTTTCTTTTAAAGAGATATAAATAATTGAAAGTTCTGTCATCATTTACTCACCCTCGTGTCGTTCTAAACCCATGAGACTTTCATTCATCTTCGAAACCCAGATGAAGATATTTAAATGAAATCTGAGAGATTTCTGTCCCTCCATAGACAGCTATGCAACTGATACTTTGAGACTTCAAAAAGATCATAGAGAAAAAACCAATACATATGAATTGAGCGGTTTAGCCCAAATTTTATGAAGAGACACGATCGCTTTATATGATGAACAGATTGATGTGCAAGGACCGTGTTACGCAGCACGTTTGAGCTTCAGTAAGAACCAATGAGGTTCATTCTCGTGTTACGCAGCACGTTTGAGCTTCAGTAAGAACCAATGAGGTTCATTCTCGTGTTACGCAGCACGTTTGAGCTTCAGTAAGAACCAATGAGGTTCATTCTCGTGTTACGCAGCACGTTTGAGCTTCAGTAAGAACCAATGAGGTTCATTCTCGTTTTACGCAGCACGTTTGAGCTTCAGTAAGAACCAATGAGGTTCATTCTCGTGTTACGCAGCACGTTTGAGCTTCAGTAAGAACCAATGAGGTTCATTCTCGTGTTACGCAGCACGTTTGAGCTTCAGTAAGAACCAATGAGGTTCATTCTCGTGTTACGCAGCACGTTTGAGCTTCAGTAAGAACCAATGAGGTTCATTCTCGTTTTACGCAGCACGTTTGAGCTTCAGTAAGAACCAATGAGGTTCATTCTCGTTTTACGCAGCACGTTTGAGCTTCAGTAAGAACCAATGAGGTTCATTCTCGTGTTACGCAGCACGTTTGAGCTTCAGTAAGAACCAATGAGGTTCATTCTCGTGTTACGCAGCACGTTTGAGCTTCAGTAAGAACCAATGAGGTTCATTCTCGTTTACGCAGCACGTTTGAGCTTCAGTAAGAACCAATGAGGTTCATTCTCGTTTTACGCAGCACGTTTGAGCTTCAGTAAGAACCAATGAGGTTCATTCTCGTTTTACGCAGCACGTTTGAGCTTCAGTAAGAACCAATGAGGTTCATTCTTGTGTTACGCAGCACGTTTGAGCTTCAGTAAGAACCAATGAGGTTCATTCTCGTTTTACGCAGCACGTTTGAGCTTCAGTAAGAACCAATGAGGTTCATTCTCGTGTTACGCAGCACGTTTGAGCTTCAGTAAGAACCAATGAGGTTCATTCTCGTTTTACGCAGCACGTTTGAGCTTCAGTAAGAACCAATGAGGTTCATTCTCGTGTTACGCAGCACGTTTGAGCTTCAGTAAGAACCAATGAGGTTCATTCTCGTGTTACGCAGCACGTTTGAGCTTCAGTAAGAACCAATGAGGTTCATTCTCGTGTTACGCAGCACGTTTGAGCTTCAGTAAGAACCAATGAGGTTCATTCTCGTTTTACGCAGCACGTTTGAGCTTCAGTAAGAACCAATGAGGTTCATTCTCGTTTTACGCAGCACGTTTGAGCTTCAGTAAGAACCAATGAGGTTCATTCTCGTTTTACGCAGCACGTTTGAGCTTCAGTAAGAACCAATGAGGTTCATTCTCGTGTTACGCAGCACGTTTGAGCTTCAGTAAGAACCAATGAGGTTCATTCTCGTTTTACGCAGCACGTTTGAGCTTCAGTAAGAACCAATGAGGTTCATTCTCGTGTTACGCAGCACGTTTGAGCTTCAGTAAGAACCAATGAGGTTCATTCTCGTTTTACGCAGCACGTTTGAGCTTCAGTAAGAACCAATGAGGTTCATTCTCGTGTTACGCAGCACGTTTGAGCTTCAGTAAGAACCAATGAGGTTCATTCTCGTGTTACGCAGCACGTTTGAGCTTCAGTAAGAACCAATGAGGTTCATTCTCGTGTTACGCAGCACGTTTGAGCTTCAGTAAGAACCAATGAGGTTCATTCTCGTTTTACGCAGCACGTTTGAGCTTCAGTAAGAACCAATGAGGTTCATTCTCGTTTTACGCAGCACGTTTGAGCTTCAGTAAGAACCAATGAGGTTCATTCTCGTGTTACGCAGCACGTTTGAGCTTCAGTAAGAACCAATGAGGTTCATTCTCGTTTTACGCAGCACGTTTGAGCTTCAGTAAGAACCAATGAGGTTCATTCTCGTGTTACGCAGCACGTTTGAGCTTCAGTAAGAACCAATGAGGTTCATTCTCGTGTTACGCAGCACGTTTGAGCTTCAGTAAGAACCAATGAGGTTCATTCTCGTTTTACGCAGCACGTTTGAGCTTCAGTAAGAACCAATGAGGTTCATTCTCGTGTTACGCAGCACGTTTGAGCTTCAGTAAGAACCAATGAGGTTCATTCTCGTGTTACGCAGCACGTTTGAGCTTCAGTAAGAACCAATGAGGTTCATTCTCGTGTTACGTAGCACGTTTGAGCTTCTGTAAGAACCAATGAGGTTCATTCTCGTGTTACGCAGCACGTTTGAGCTTCAGCAAGAACCAATGAGGTTCATTCTCGTGTTACGCAGCACGTTTGAGCTTCAGCAAGAACCAATGAGGTTCATTCTCGTTTTACGCAGCACGTTTGAGCTTCAGTAAGAACCAATGAGGTTCATTCTCGTTTTACGCAGCACGTTTGAGCTTCAGTAAGAACCAATGAGGTTCATTCTCGTTTTACGCAGCACGTTTGAGCTTCAGTAAGAACCAATGAGGTTCATTCTCGTGTTACGTAGCACGTTTGAGCTTCTGTAAGAACCAATGAGGTTCATTCTCGTGTTACGCAGCACGTTTGAGCTTCAGCAAGAACCAATGAGGTTCATTCTCGTTTTACGCAGCACGTTTGAGCTTCAGTAAGAACCAATGAGGTTCATTCTCGTTTTACGCAGCACGTTTGAGCTTCAGTAAGAACCAATGAGGTTCATTCTCGTGTTACGCAGCACGTTTGAGCTTCAGTAAGAACCAATGAGGTTCATTCTCGTGTTACGCAGCACGTTTGAGCTTCAGCAAGAACCAATGAGGTTCATTCTCGTTTTACGCAGCACGTTTGAGCTTCAGTAAGAACCAATGAGGTTCATTCTCGTGTTACGTAGCACGTTTGAGCTTCTGTAAGAACCAATGAGGTTCATTCTCGTGTTACGCAGCACGTTTGAGCTTCAGCAAGAACCAATGAGGTTCATTCTCGTGTTACGCAGCACGTTTGAGCTTCAGTAAGAGATTTGTTCTCAAGCATCAAGCAAATACTGTTGAGCTTCTGTTTGTTTATTGATCCAGATTTATATGTGTCATATAAAGTGATTTGTGTCTCTTCAGAAAATTTGTATTAAACCGCTTGATTCATATGGATTAATTTTACGATCTCTTTATGAACTTTTTGAAGCGTCAAAGTGTTGCATGCACTTTCAAATGGAAGGACAGAAATCTCTCTGATTTCATTTAAAATATCTTTCATATGTTTCAAAGATGAACGAAAGTCTTACGGGTTTGGAACAACATGACGGTGAGTAATTGATGACCTTTTTTTTTACATTTTGGGTGAACTAACCATTTAATAAAAATACTGTTTGCGATTGGATTCTCTTTTCTTCCTGTGTGAACCAAGCTGTGACACACACATTGTAAACTGGCTTAAAAGACAATGACTCACATTGTCTTCTGCATTGCTATTGTAAATCTTTTTCCTAATGTCAATCTAAATAATGCAAAATAATAGTTTGCATTATGAACAAGAGTTGTATTTCCTGATTCCTTTGAATGTATGTGCTTCTCTTGAGGGCTCCATTAGTGACTCTTACATCAAAGGGTGTGTGTATGTTCATGCACTTAGATGTTCACTGGGTAATTGAGACCGTAGTGTATCGTACTGATGTATAGGAAAAGAAAAAAACTTGTCAGTTTTCATTGTTTGTTCTTATTTCAACCATAGGCCTACAGTCTTCAATATGTTGAGACAGTGAGCATGCGGAAGGGATCTACAGTTATTGTGGTCTTTCTTTAGCAAACACCAAAACGGATTATTTTGATATGAAAATGGATTTCTAGCACAAATGTCGCTTTTACAGTAGAGGAAGATGGAGGCAGAAAGAAAAGACGGGAGGGGCGGGAATGAGAATTGCTCTAAAGTGGTTTTGGTGATTCTGTACCTCACTGTACTTCTAGCGGGGGCGTGACGTCAGCGCGCGGCCCCGCCTCCATCTTCGGGGCTGGTTGCTGGAGAGAGAGAGAGTCGCGCGGAAGGCTCTCGCGACCGCAGCAATATTGTTGCAATATTAAACGGATAGAGAGTGGAGAGAAGAGGGGCTCTGCAACGAGAGGGGATCTGAGAAGAATATTAAAAACAAATTGCGTCTACCAGTGAAGGTAAGGATTCAATTAGGCTGACATGACTTCATTATCTTAAATAGCAGGTTATTATAGCTTTCCCCTCCAGCAGAACACGGTGTTTTGTTGACTAGAACTGCAAAGAGCATATGGGAAGGTCGTTATGTTTATTTATTTGTTCTTATTGGGGTTTTAATACTGAGTTATGACATCTGTACATTTTAAGTTGAACAGTTAAAACGACATAGCCGTTGTTTACCATGGCGTTTAACCTGTACAAACACGCGAAGCGTTTGCCGGTCAAGTTGAACAGTATTGATGACGGAATGAAGACGGGTATTTTAACATGTTTAGTGCGTCGCAATCGCGATACCTTGGCAACAGGATAGCGTCCATGGTTAGAATGTTTATCATCAGTCAGCATTTCTGTCTGGAGTTGAGTATTAGTTGTGACTGTCATGTGTTGTTAAATATGCGCTTTCTGCACGCTTGATGGATTATTGATAAGCATGCATGGATGCTGACAGCAGTGTGTTTTTACTTTTTTGTAAAGTTTGTTTGTTCATTTTATTTAGCACAAAAATACAACCTGGGAGAAATATGTGCAGGGGAGTAAGTTGCATCTATTTGAGGTCTTGTTCAAAACATGTACTGCATAGGATCTGTTTAGAGTAAAATATGAAATTTACTCAAATAATATCTGAACTAAACAATAGAAATGCATGAGACAGAAAGATTGAGGTTTGGAGTCCTTTGATCAGTTTGTGGCCCTCAGACTGTTTGAAATTGTTTATGGATCATGACATTATTCTAGCTATTTGAAAATGTGAATAGAGTTTAATATAGAATTATAAACTCTGATTATACAGTATAGTACGGCGGTGGTGGATGAAGTAAGGGCATCAGAGTCTCCATGCATGTTTTAATAATGGATTTGGCAAGTTAACTCAAGGAATCCATTGACAGATTTGGGCAGCATGCATGATTGAGGTAAATTAATGTTACATAGTCAAGATATTAAAGTTTTTTTCCCAGAAAGGACTTTCCCAGATAACATTGCCGCAAATGATATAAGGATGAATATATTTTTAACATGAATGATGATATAGGCTACATATAACATACACTTATATGATAACTTTATAAACTTTATTAGCACGATATATAATTAAATTCAACGATTTAAACTATTCTTATTTAATAATATATTTTATTTAAAATGTCCAGCATGTGCCTTGAAGCGTTTTGTTGTGGGTTTTTATCAGGATCTGGCAAAGCTGGTTCTGCAGGCTTACATGCATGAAGGCCTGAAACCAGAGAACAGCTTTACTAACTTACCTAAATATCTAAAAGTGCTTTTTGAATCCTTAAGATTAATGCGTTTCAGAGATTCCTGCCTTTCCTTTTGTAGTGCCACTGTTTTTGTGTCCCTTTTGGGTTTGTACAGCCACTTGTTCTTGCACCACTGCATGGCACTTGCCATAGCTTCAAGTCAATGCTTTTTTCTTGCTCCACCTCAGCTGTAATTTTGTGTGAATTATGTTTTGTGCAATTAATAGGCACTAGGCAGCTGAGCAATTATTCCGGTGTAGTTTCTGTCTTTTCTGCTCTTCTGTGCCTTTGGCAGGTGGTTTTATAGACTGATGTGGGCGTCTAAGAACCAAAGAAATGTGCAACTGAGTCAAATCACTCAAATGCCAAAAATCTTTTAACCTTTTATAATCCTTACCCTGTTACTCTTTCCAATTTTATCATGACACCCTACCCCATATTTTTTATACACTGTCTGTGTTGCACATTTAATGGGGCTATTTAAACATCCCTTTCTGATTACGTATAATGGCCATGCAAATTAAAAGCAGAGAGGGTTGACAAAGGGTTAAAGGCTTTAAAACCGCCTTTATCATCCTCTGCCTTCTGCCAGAGCTTCACAAGGATAAAGCCTACCAAAATAAAATCACTTTTTTTACCCCCCCCCCCCCCCCCACGTCAGCCTGTCCAGCAGAAGTGAAGCTCCATGAGCCATAATCCTTCCCTAAAGCCAAGCTGTTCGGCAGTGAGGATCTCCCTCGCTCCTTCTCTCCCTCCTCCTCCCCCTTGCACACTAGCCATCTAAATAGTCAAACTCATCCTCTCTCATCCTTTCTTTTTTTGCTCCTTGTTTCTCTCCCCCTCTGTCCTTTCTCAGCTCTGGTTGTCTGAATCTATTGTTCTTTGTTTTGTCCCTGTGGTATTCCGATGACTGTCTCTTTGCTCCTTCGTTCTCTGAGAGGGTCTGTACCATCCTCTGCTCTTCTCCAGTCATTACAAGACGAATCGAAATTCCCATCTGGAGCCCCGAGATGCGCCTCTTTCTCAGCGCCACTGTTTCAGTGTTTCATGGCTCTGTATGGCCACTTGTTCTCGCATCGCTGCAGTTGGGATGTGCCATATCTTAGTCAAAAATACCAAATCACTAAGCCCTCTTATTTTTCCATGTATTAGGCCTATATACAGTACACTACTGTACAAAAGTTTGAGGTCAGTAAACATTTTTTTTTGGAATGTGTCTTTTGCACTCTTAATATTTTATGACCACAGAAACCGAAAATTCTCGGGACAGCAGCATATGTCCAAATTTTAATCTTAACCGTTCTATTTCATCAGAAACGATCTTAAAACAGGGCTTTAAGTGTAAAATACCGAACTTGTCCTTTAAGAAAACAGTTCCGTGCAGGGCTCTACACTGAAGTCTGGAGTTATGATGCTATAAATTCAGCTTAACCATCACAGAAATAAATTACATTTTAAAAACAGAAAATAGTTATTTTTAAATTGTAACCATATTTCATAATATTACTGTTTTTTTTTTTTACTGTATTTTTGATTTTAAAAAATGTTCAGCACAAGAGACTTCTTTCCAAAAACATAAAAAAAACATACTGACCCCAAACTTTTGTAAGATTGTGTGTAGTGACGATTTTTCACCCTCCAATCAATACCTGATGGACTATATTAAATCCTGTCCTAATTTCCTGTTCTTGTGGAATATCCTGTTTCAGAAATATGCTATACAGGACTAAAATGGGTTGCAAATGACAATATCATTATCAACTTAAAAGTTTTCCCCATATTTTCCTCAGGCAGTTTTTGATTTGTCATAACATTCCTATTGCCCAAGTAGCCGCAGCTGGTTTGAGCTTAATTGATTCTGAGCATCTCTGTGCATCTGTGCCACTGAGCAATCTATTGTCATTACATCCAAGTGCCCAAATGGAGTATGTTTGTTTGGAATGTTATTGTTGTTCTTTTGCAGCCCATGTGAGCGTCGGTCTAACCAATGAGATGCTCTCCTGATGATGGGTCCCCCACCGTGTAATTTCCCGTCTTTTCATGGCTCGTTTCCTCTTGAGCAACATGTGCTTAGACCTGAGGGGGAATCTAGGATGACATACAGGCTCCCTGGTGCCCTCTCTGCTGTTCTGTGCTTTTCTGGTGCTTCACTGTATGTAAGACTCATTCAGCAGAACGTCAGGCCAGAACGTCTCTTCAGAGCAGCCTGCGCTTTAGCGTTACATATCCAAAGTCTGAAATCCAAAGTGACTTCCCTGCTGAAAAGAATGCGTTTCACTTTGGTCCAGGCTAATTTTTTCTACGTACCACTGATGTACGTAGATGGTCCCTGTCTAAAGGTACGGCCACATTAATCTTTGCTTAGCAAAATTTCACTTGTTCAAAATACAGTCAATTAAAAATAGAAATCCAAGCTATCAGGTGTATCAAGTGAGGGCGAAAAATTTCCCCATGTATATTTCGCATCGGATTCAAGTTGGTCACATAAATTTGCCACATTGACCAACAGAAAGCTGCTTGATTTAAAATCGACTTCAGTATAGGTGGTGGTGCTACATAATTGAAAATAGACAATGGACCTTTTTTGGCTTGCTGAAGATTTTGGCAATGTGACCGCACCTTTACTCTGACAGTGTTTCCTCTGTCCTAAATCTACAGCATCACAGATGCTTTAGTTGAGTTTTAAGCTTGCAGTCTGATTTAAATGTGATGAATGTGATTTCTCTACACTGAAAAATATTACAATAAAAAGTATTGCAGTGATAACTTTCATGAGTGATATATGGTATGATATGGAACAAATATATGGTATGACCACCATACTCCGATTTGAGGACAAATGACTCTCATGAGCTGGTTCTTTATAATTACTCTGTTACAGTGACTCACAGATAGTCACAAAAAAACTGTCTATAATGGCTCAGTCACTTTGTGAATCATTCAGAACGGTTACCAAATTAACATCTGACTATTAGTTTGTAAACTTTTAACTATACTGAATTTATGACTCATAATGTATGACAATTAGAAGAATAAAGATACACATAGGAACTCACAGGATCAGAGTGTTACTTTTTTTATTATCGTTCAGTGTTTTTAAGAAAAAAAATAGTTTTGATTAAAGTATGGTATAGATGTGTTAGGCTATAGTAAAGTTATGGTCATTTATTTGATGATTCCTCAAAAGTACTAATAAATATTAATGGTTAGAGTTGTGATCAAAATCGTAAAATTCCCATCCCTATCCAACAATGTTGGTGTGATTTTATTTGTGGGATTTGTGGTTTGTGGAGGAGGGAAAAGGGTTAATCGTCAAGATAGATTTGTGACTGACTGGATTAGAGGAGAATAGCAGTAGTGGGACCTACAGTAATCCGTGTGTCTGTTGAATGCTGGGTTTGACCTCCTGAGGCTTGGTGTGTCATCTGCTCTTAAATTCTGTTGGGTTGCTGCTTGCTCCTACAAATCAGGCTGTGAAATGGGAAATCTTGATCATCTTTTTCTTTCCTTTCAGTTCTTCCTCTAAACTATTGATCTAAACCAGATGATCTTCCTGTTGCAGTTTCCATCCACAAGCAAACTGCTCGTGCCGAACCTGGTCTTGTGTCCCTGAAAGACTTAATTGATCATGCCCCTTTTGTTCATGCTTGCAAAAAGGCTAGGACACTGCAGACAGAGATGATGGGATCAGTAGCAGAGGTCATTTAGAGACAATAGTGGTCGTCTGCAGAAGCCGCATTGAAGACATCAGTTGGTCATACAGAAAGAGCGGGCTGAGATCTGTTGCAGAGGTCACAAACATGCACGGCTATGCCACTCATCTCTGCTGACCTGGATAAAGCCATTGCTCCAAGGTATATCTTACAGGAAGTGAGGTCATCTCAAATATCAGTATTCCTCGAGTGGCATTTTTTTGCAGCGTAATCTGGTTTATATATACACCACCATTTCTATAAGGTCCTGATGGTCAGTTTATCAGTGAGAGAGGGCATCAGGACATCTATGTGAGTAGCCTACATTCTTATTTCACTTCACACAAACAGCTGTGTAATTCTACAGTATGTGCTGGTCCTTGACAGATGTTTTCCACCCATAAAAGACGATAAAACAAGCCTTTATTGTCAACATTTTTCAAGAAATGGCTCCCTTTAAAATTCCAGCAGCGATGCATGTCTCATAGAGAAAAACATCTATGCCAAAGGGGAAAAAAGGACTATGTTTTTGTCTTATCTCAGCAGGAGTAAGTATCAAAGGCTTATGTGCTTCACAGGAACACGAGACACTTCATTGAGAAGAAAAAAAGCCAGAATGTTTGTTTAATGAATCCACTGAAGTTCCGCTTTTAAAAACCACATTCTTTCTGTCTGCAATATCAGACAAGAACTAAGGATGGGCATTTTTGTCAATTTTTCATTTCGAGTACTGATAGTTCTCAAAAACTAGTACTTGAGTACCTGTCATGGCAATAATGAAAATATTTTAATTAAAACACTGTTAAGAAAATGAATGTTGACATGAAAATATGTTTATCAAAATATGAAAATGTGACTAGAAAAATGACACATCTAAAAGAAACATCTAAAAGGAATAGCTGCATGAGGTGAAGCTGAAGAGTGAATGAACATCAGTAAACTGAAGCCTGTTCCTAGATACACAACATAAGTGTAACATTACAACTGGTATCTGCACAAAAGGACACAAATGCAAGTGAACTTAAACTAAGTTACGTGCTAGCCGGAATCTGTTACTCCTGTTGTGGATGCTCTCTTCCAGTAACAACGCGCTGAAACACGGGCACCTTGCACAAAGTATTCACAACATTTTATAATGCTCTCATTACGATTTAATGTATATGGCTGATTGGCACTGCCTTGCACTTAACTGTATACTATTTTCATCTACTTTATCGGGTTATTCCAGGCATCCCTGCGCGTTTTCGATGCCATGATGAGAAACAATTTGAATTAACCCTACTGTTGAAAAAAATGACAAGAAAAAATAACACTGCTGGATTATTAATTATTTCATCAATGTTTTTGAAAAAGAAACATCTAAAAGGAAAAATGACTGTCTTGAATAATCTAAGACGATAATGTAGGGAATGGCATTCAAGTTGAGATTGAATGAACACCAGTAAACTGAAGCGATTTGCTAGCAGGTTAATGAACTCAACCAAATGCATCCTATATGAGATTTAATCAGATACGACATAAAAGAAATATTACTGCACAACTTGACTGTGCTTGTCTGAAATTGTCACAACTCCCGTTGTGGATGCGCTCTTCCCATAACAACACGGAACACGGGAAACACGGCAACTAAAGCACAAACACAACATTCTATTACAATAGTGCTCTCATTATAGGATATGGCAGATTGGCGCTGCATATCTTGCACTGAAATACAAAGTTCTGCAATAACCAGCAGCAGCGAAGATCTATTCTGCCAAGACAAAATAAATCAACATTGTCACACCTATTACCATGCCAAACACTCCGAGTTGTCATGACATAACTGTATTTTCATTATTAAAGTTATTCAGGCATCACTGCGTGCTTTCAAATATAGTTTCAATTTATTTCGCCGGTCTGGACGGCATGCTGTCCTAACCGGACAGCCAACCAATCAGACCTCAGTAACTGCTCAAAATGGCGAAATAATCAATCATAAAAAAAAATATATTTTTAAAAGTCATGGCGATGATTGTTTTCATGATCTATCATCGCCGTCATGTCCGAGTACCCGAGTACTTTTGCACATCCCTAACAAGAACTAAAAATCTACTCAGGAATTGCCGTCATAGAATATCAGTTAAGCAAGTATCTACACAAAAGCCAAGATGTTTTTTCCCAGAGTACAATGAGAAAGGGACAAAAATGCGCCTTGTGTTTCATTTACCTGCACAGAGGGGGAAGAGATTACGTGTTTGGATCAGCTCTGATTCAGAAAGCAGAGGTGTACAATACACCACCCCCCAAATTTAGTTGTGTTGCTTTAATAGCAAGCTGTGCTGAGACAGAAATCTCTTTTGCATTGAGTATTTTTTCAGCATCCCGCCATGAACATTGTCGTGGCATATCGAGGTATAAAAATGGCCTGGACTTAAGAGACTCCTGCATTTTGTTACATTCTATTGAGCTCCGTCTGTTTTTAAATACATGAGCATGTCTAATGTAAAAAGACATGCATTTAATCAAGGTCGGATGAACCCAATATTAGTCTAGTTATATACAAGGGTTTCCTATGAGCAATTAGTCATTCAGGAAACCCACTGAATAGATGATTTTTTTTTTTTTTTTTGTAGGATGATGGGTCACTTGTAACTTTAATGTACAATTGGTTCATTCATTGGTAATGAATCACATGTAGTTTGCGGATTGTGAGTTTTCAGATTCAATTTTTTTTTTTACTTTTTTTTGCAAGAATATACACTACTATTGAAAAGTTTGGGGTCAGTAAGATTTTCTTTTTATTTGATAGGAAGTAATGCTTTTATTTAGACAGGATGCATTAAATTAATTATAAGTGACAGTAAAGACATTTAAATGTTTTTATTTCAGTTCAATTTCAAATAATCTTTGAAACTTTGTATTCATCAAAGACTCCTAAAAATATGTATTATTGTTTCCACAAAAATATTAAGCAGCGCAGGGTTCCCATACATTCATTAATTTGTGGCGGTCCGCCACAATATCAACGCTGACCGCCACGGATTGATTTTCAGATTTTTTTAACTATTTAATATGGGATTAAATTGTATTTTATTGTAGAGCTGCGCGCATAGGCCCCTGTGCCCTGTGGCGCGGCCTAAGCTTTTGTCCTCAATTCCCCCCCCCCTTTTTTGTTCTAGAGACCTGCGTTCTGTGTGAACCAGCCCTTAGAATGGTTTCTGAAGGAGATCAGAATAGTTCTTTTAAATTGTTATAATAATTCACAATATCATGTTTGTTTACTATATTTTTATCAAATATGCAGCCCTGGTGAACATTAAAAAAAATTGCTGACCCAAAACTTTTGAACAGTAGTGTTTATGTCTATCATAAAGTAGTAAAAAATAGTACTTTGTTTGTTCATGTTCAGCATGTCAAATTCCATAGTGTTCATAAACCTACAATACACTCTAACTATTTATAAATGGCTGGCTATGGCTATAAAGTCCACTTTCAGAGTTGTTAAAACCATAATCTGAACAGTTCTAACAAAAAAAGAAATCACATTTTTGTACAATTGTATGTAGATTCAAAGGCTGATATTTGACTGAGCAACCACAAGAGACAGAATTTGATGACCAGCTTAGTCATAGGTAATGCTTGTGCCGTTATCCATAATGGTCGCCAGACAGGAACAATATGTACAAACACAAAAGCTTGTGTGGTGTTCTCAAAAAAAGTGTCCTTGCTCTAGAAATTGGATTCACATTTTTATATCGGCTATCACAGTAACGGGAACACATTATTTTCCACTCCCTACTATACCATGTAGTTCATGGAGATTCATGCCTTGCCTGAAATGTAAGCCTTTTAATCGAAGCTTCCAAATGCTTGTGCGCAGATGAACTGGACTTTTAGATAAAAAGGTAGCTTCTTTTATGTTGTGGTACAACATAAAGATAACCTTTTTTTTTCCTGGTCTTTTTAGTTGGTATCCTTTCTAAGAAACTTCTGATTGAGTATATTGGCTATTCCGGTAAATTTGACTAGATGTTGGCTGTCATGTCTGTTATCGAATAGCTGTGTTACTTGGTGTGGAACAGCTGGAGAAAAGATATGTGAAGTGAATTTAATTTCCAGAAGTTTTTCATCTTCCCAGTGACTTTGTACTGACGTCTGTTCATACACTCGTGGTTAATTAATCTGCAATGCCTACTGATAAATGTTCACATCATTTAGTGAAATATTGTTTGTTTGTTGCGATATGAATCTTTTAAAAAAAATGTAAATGTTTAAACTGTATGCAAGCATAAGGGAAAATGTACAATATTTTTGAGACTGTATCTGGCCACCAAAGTTCATTTAAAGTAAAGTACAGATTTTCTATTTAGTCTCTGTTAATCTAAATTAATTATAATTATATGTTAATATGTAAACATGATAAAGTATATAAATATAATATGAGAAGAAATGATATAAATATAATGAGAAATTATTAAATTATATATTCTTTATTATATATTTTAATAAATTATTAAAGAAAATATAAATATTTGTTTATTTAATTAAATAAAAAATGTAATATAGGCTAATGCACAAGACATGAACTAGGCCTATTTTTATGGTGTGTGTCCTTTTTTAAGCTTGACCGTCCTAGGCCAGCCCTCATTCACTTTCATTGTATTGAAAGGAGTGGCCATATATTCTTTTTGTGTTCAACAGAACGAAGGAAGTGATTATAATAAACAACATGTTTTAAACACTGAAGAAATTACACACTTCACCTTTAAAGCATGTGAAGATCGCTATGACGGAAATGAGTGATGCCTCGGAGAGACGCTCTTTCCTCTTTTTGGCTTTTGTTCTGGGTCGTGTATAGAATAATGGGCAGGGCTGGTTACAGAGCGTGCAGATTTGGTTTCGCTGCTCTTCAGAGAGGAAAAGAGGGGCATCTGCAGGCAGAAATAGCTCCCCTCCCCTCACCTCAGGATCAATGAAGGTCCAGTCAGAATCATTGATCATAGCCCATCTTCATGTAACAGAATGCTTTATGTTTTTTAGCCTGTGGCTGACACTGGGGTGTAATATCTCAAACAGCCACTGATATCAAACTATCTGTTTGTCCTTCCGCACCCACATTTTTTCTTCTTCTAGCGTTTACTTTATAGCATGCTTTGGATGCGAGATCACCAAGTGTGTTTTGACATGATTATGTATGTATACCTTTACCTTATGTGTCAGTGCTGGTATTTTCCCTTTTCATGGCCGGTTTTCCTACCAAATCAATATTCTGCAGTGGAAGCTCACGGTCTGCAAGATGTTAATCCTCATTGGACCTCACAATGTGTGTTTTTGTGTGTGCGTGTTTGAGGGCGAATGGTTCCATGTATAAGTGTGCACTGCAGTCTTACAGGCCTTAATAGAGTAACGGCAGTCTTATCAATACGCTCACCTTTCTGTGTTGAAATGATACAGTGTGCTTCCTTAGGAAGCTATTGATCCCAGTGGACAGAGGGAAGGCGGACAAAGACAGAAAGCTCATGGAACATGCTCAGACATCTGTTGGATGTGAGAAATAAAGGATTTGACGTGACAGACAGCTGTCAGTGTTCATCCTTGGGCCCAGAAAGATCTTGTGACCTTGTGTGTGGTGGATGTGTGAAAAAATTGGCTCTTGAGCTGAATGTGCCGTCATGATTTGAGTTCCTGTCTGTGCCATAACACTTCCTGTTGAAAAATAAAGGACAAAGTTTTAAGCAAATGTCATTTCATGTTAAGTTATAAAAGACAAAAAAAATTATTATGATTATTTTAAGAGTTTTTTTTTTTTTCTTTACAACACAAGTTTGTCTAGACTAAAATAGTATATCTGTTGGGGTTTTTAAAGATAAAGTGCCATTGTCATTATTATTATTATTATTATTATTATTATTATTTTTTTTTTTATTAGAACTCGCATAAATGTCTGTCCAGACTAAAAATGTACCGGTATGTAGATTGCTTTTTTTTTAAAGATAAAAGTAAATTTTAAACAATTATTATTTTATTTTTTAGAGCATTACATTCTAAAAAGACTGTCCATTACTGTCCAGACTAAAAATGTATGTCTGTTTTTTGTTTGTCTAAATCAGTTTCAGTATTGCAGATATAGATCAGTTTCCATGGCAGCACATATATATGCTTAGCATTCCTCCTTTTTATTTATTTATTAATCCTTGAAAATTTATTTCTTTATGCATTTGGAGCCATGTCGCTGTCCTTGCCATGCTAAATATGGTTATAGATAGAAAAAGGAGGGGAACTAATTGCAGATTAAATAAGACAAGACACTGAGAATTATCGCTTGTTCCAGACGTATATGCAAAACAATCGCATAACTAATCATTTATGCTCAGGAAGTACCATGACCACCTCACTCTTTTTTTGATGCTGTATTCAATGTTTTCTATTGCTGAATGATTCAATGGAAGGTGCTGTGAATAGTCTAAACCCAGTTATCTCAATATTAAAGACATTTTGTGAGAGCTTTATTGATTTTTACAGTATCGGCGATGCAAATGGAGTTTGTCAGGTTAATTGTTTTGGACTTGCCAACATAAACCCTTTTCCACAGCATTGTGCTTCTCACAAGGACACCATCAGTCGGCTTGCCGATATGAGAAGGAAAGGTTGAAGAGTCGGACAGGAAGGGTTGGCTACTTGGCTTGCTAACTGGATTAGCTTTAAATGGCCCTGGTACCAAAAAGCCTCCCCATAACCCAGCCTAGAAGATCCTCATCTCTTAACGCAGCCGGAAGGGGCCAATCTCCTTACAAAAGCTTTTTTACAAGCTCAGGAAAGCAAATGTTGCCCCAGCGTTCTCATACATGCTTTAAGCTGTCTCAGAGAAAGACATTCATTTATATTCATATTTTAGTGCCTCTGTGCTTGACAAAACAGCACGGCGTGCCTCTGAAGGCAGGCATCAATCATTGAAGGTACATTAGGCGTGTGCGCATGTGTATTTACGTGATGAACCTGTATATTAATATGCTATCTGTTTTTTGTTTTTCCCCAAGACCTTTTTTTGAACTTCAGACCTGAAGGCAGAAGAGCAGGTAGTCTGACTCCCCTCGGCATGCTATTAAAAATAGACTCGCTCCTAAAGTTAATGATTTTTTAAAGACTTTACCCCCTTCACGTCTTAATTTAGACAATTTACAGCTCAGTATACAGCGGGGCAGGTAACAGGCTAAACCTGCTAATAAAGTCACTCTACAAATGTCCACGCTCCTGGCTCGGAGGTTCAAGCTGCGTGAACGTAAATCAGTTAAAGCGATAAAAGGCTCCTTTCATTCTCACCCACCCAAAAGCGTATCATTATGAAAGCAAAGTTAATCAACTAAATGAAAAAGCTAGACGGGACAAAGGTACCGCCCAGCCCTGGCTGAGAAGAGACCATCTCCCAAGGACGTCTGCTCTTTGTGTTTTGTGTACGCACACGCAGCTTTCAGACAAAAGAAACCCTGAAACACAGTATGCTCAGCACACAGAGCCACCCAAACCCGGGTGATTGGACTCGTTTCTATCAGTTATTCTCATTAAAGACACGGAGGAGCCAGGATGTTTCGTGAAGGGAGAAAATGCCAGGCTGTCCCTGCTCTCTTTATCTGCATAGACGGCAATTTGTCAGAGAGAGAGGGAGAGAGCGGAATGTCACATGCATGCAGATGAGGAGGCTGTAAGCATGATCATTAATAAACAATAAAAACTAATAAAAGACCATCAGAATTGAGCCGTAGGGGTGTGGGGAGATGGAGTTGGAGAGATTCGGCCGCTGATGACCTGCATTGTCCTAAATTGGATTAGCCGTGCGGCGCTGATCACGGGCTTGAAGCGGTTAAACGCGATTTTACAAGATTATAATTGAAAAGGAGTTAAATGTCAGATTAAAAGAGGCTCCTGTTTGATGTCCTATTGGAAGATGATTAAGGAGGTGCTGGATTGTCCATTCCGGGACTTCAGCAAGGGAATGAAAATGCGGCAGAATACATTACGCAGGGTTTGGGGGGTGGGACGGGTGAGTGGCCGCTTTAAGTGCGATCCTCTTTGTTGTCTTCCTGATGGTTTGAGCCAGCATGTTTCCTTGTGACCTTAAAAGGGTTTCTCTGAGCCCTCCCTCTGCTTTCGGTTCCTATCAGCTGACCCTGCTGACTTCTGCTGACCCCTGGGCATCATTCTTGATCTCTAGGGGCACATTTATACACATGCACATGTATCCGGTATTTGTTTGATTTGATGTATTATTCAAACGTTGATTATTTAAGTCAGTGCAGGCCTCAACAATAAGGATGGCCTGTTGGGCCTGGGTCAGTGTGAGGGTTTCAGGCTGGTCGACAACTCTGACAATCACCTGACGAAGATCAATCACTTTTCCTTTCAGGCCAGTGCTGCGCTGCCACTGAAAATCGTTTGTTGATCTAGCACATCCATTTTTATGGCTTCACTTCAAATTCTGTTAATTTGTCACCAAGATACTGTTATCTTACTAACATTACATTACTAACAAAATTGAGCATGATTAAAAATGTGTAAATGCGACAAAGTAATCAAGTTTTGCATCTCATGTTATCGGTTTCCAAAAGAGTGATTTATGAATTTATTAAGTAACATTTATAGCTGTATAATTTCTAGTTTGTTGCAAATTTTCTTTTTGTGAAAGAAGCCACAAAAAAAGTGCATGGCTACATTTTGGTTTTGTGGGAAGAAAGAAAATTCACTTAAGTTCAGATTTTTTTAACAGAGCTTTAATATGCATTCCTACAATTGTGTATGTATACTACCATTCAAATAATACATTCAAATGTAATATTTTTAAAATGTTTTCAGAAAGAAGTCTCTCATGCTTATCAAGGCTACGTTTATTTGCTAAAAAATATAGTAAAAACAGACATATTCTGTAATACTATTAGTTTAAGATGTTTTCTTTTTAATATATTTATAAATGTAATTTTTTTCCTGTGATGCAAAGCTGAATTTTCATTCCAGCCTCATTACTCCTTCATAAATTGGTCACACTTTTGTGCTTGAGGGCTGGTGAAAACATTGGCAGGGCAAGTTAAAAATCAGAACTAGCAGAAAGAGAACATCTTTATTGTTGCCCCCTGCAGTGAGATCAAAATTGAACATGTTGACTTTCCTAAAACACATTCCTGGTTGATTTAAAGGTAAAGTATGTAGTTTCTGTGCTACTATAGTTGCAGCAGAATTTATTGTGGCCAAACAGGTTATCCAATCACTACTATCCCAGACAGATAGTCCCATCCCAAACTCATGCCACTGCTTGCACCAAGTTACTCAAACGTGCAATTTGTTTAAATATTCTGAAGGCACCATTGAGCCACTATGGCATTTATAAGACAATATAGAAGTGTCTTGCTTGTAGTCACCTTTTTACATTAAACTGCATAGAATAAAGTATTTTAACAGCAAAACCTCCTTTAAGGAAGCACCAGAAAGGAGAGGGTGGAAGACTTTCTCCCATTAATAATTCACTGTCAAATTTGCATGTAAACACCTTAACCAATCAGAGCTGGCGCTGGGCTGGTGGTGCAAGGTATTGTGTGATTGGCAGCTCTGGGGGGAAATCCGTCTGTTTAAACAGAGGTCGTGCCGTGGCGGGGTGGCAGGGTTCCCCTTCAACAACAGGCATGAGCAGATGGGTCCTCACCCTGCTGTCCCTGGGGCGGCTTTTACTTTCGCCTGTCTAATAAATCATCCTCTTCTGTCCAATACATTATGCACAGGTATTTCATTGCTTTACAAACCTGGCACAGCGTGTACATTCGATTGAGCCAGTTTGAGATGTTCATGTAGATAATCAACACACGAATGGAACCGCCTGAGCTCTTGAGATAATTTAGAGACATTCATTTGAGGATATGCGTAGGTTGTTATGTGATTAAAATGTGATGTTGACTATCCTTCAGAGGTGGAAGACCTCGACTGAACAGGTTTCTCAAATTGAAGAGCAATTTAATAAGTCAAGGGAACAAATTAAGTAAAATAGCCATCATTACAGTCATTACGTTTTTTAAGTTTGACCTCGTTTGACGTGTTCTCTGGAAAAATTTTTATGACAAATATTTCTGTGAATTCCCCGTAGACCCTTAACATTACAAATGTACTTAAGAAGTGTCATCCAAACACTCATTTTGAAAAAATGATGCTATCAAATGGGACAAAAAACAGAATGCAATGATTTATTTGATTCACATATGTATACAGGCATCTGTACCACTGGCTCAGTGCTGTTGTGAATTTAATATTTTGAATGGAGAAAATCGACTTATTTAAGAAAACAGTCATTCATTTAAAGAAACTTGTTACGAAACAGGACACATTTCATGTCGATGGAACAAATTTATCTTTTTCTGAAATGGATAAATGCATTTGAAAAATAAATTACATGTATAAATTACATGAGCTTGCTTTAATAATTATAATAATAATAATAATCATAATTCATTTCTCTAAGAATAACCACTTTTTTTTAAACATGAATGATACATCAAATCATGCATTATTTTCTAGGAGAGGTGTGCTGTTACTTTAAGCGATCATACTTAGACCTTTTCCTGGTGCTAAATCTAGCAACAACACAAAAAAACCCTCCAAAGACTTTCATTACCATTCTAAAGATTGTTGGTTTATGGCATTTGTTTGAAATATAGTAGAAACACTAATATTGTGAAATGTAATTACAATTTAAAATAACTGTTTTCTATTTAAATGTATTTGAAAATGTTATTTATTCCTGTGATGGTAAAGCTGAATTTCCAAAACTCCAGTTTTCAGTTTCACATGATCCTTTAGAAATCATTCTAATATATTGATGTGCTGTTTACAGTTCCTTGATATAGAAAGTTCAAAAGCAAAGGATTTATTTGATAGAGTTTTTGTAATAACGTAAAAGTCTTTGCTGTCACTTTAGGTTATTTAATGCATTTCATGCATCCTTGCTGAATAAAAGTATTAATTCCTTTAAAAAAAAACATTTGAATAGTATTATATTAATTTACAAAGCTAGAGTTAGGCCATCTGTTCCATTGAATTCCATTGATGGTAGAAAACGTATTACAACTCATAATTCATAGTCATGTCCATGATATAGTGGAATTGTGTGAATATGTCTGCGTATAGAATATCAGTTTATGCATACCTTGGAAAATATTTCACAGATTTTATTTACATTACATTATTTACATTTCAATGCATGTTTTTCAGCAGACAAATTGTGTATTTATGTAAAGCCTTATATACCGCAGTGCAAACCATTATTCACACATGAATCAAATATGTTCTGATACATATTCCTTTAATTATAAAATGATTCATGTTCATTCATTGCTTGATTTTCAAAGCGGTTGCACAAAGGCAAAAAACCTGAATGACTTGACTGAATCAGGTTTTAGAGAGGTCAGAATGTGAATATTTCATCAATAAATCATGTTTTTCACCATGTTCATGCCTTCGATAGAATAGATATACTGAAGCAGTACACTATAACACTTCTATGTTGCCATGCTGTGTGCACTGTGCTTTGGGGCCCAGTTGTAATTTTGGTGGTCCCGGTGGGCCACTGCGCCTGTGTGTGTGTGTGTATGAGTGATGCTGTCACTCAATAGGGGGTGACTGCTCTCTCTGACAACGCTCCTCATGGGCCTGTTTGCCTGCCAACATCACGGCCCAATCTGACTTTCACATCTATTCTAGTTTTGCGCACATGCACAGACGTTGTGCCGATATGAGCAATCTTGTCTCAGCTGTCGGACTGACATCTCTCTGGCTCTTTCTCCACAGGATGAGTGTTCAGTGAGTAGTGAGGAGTTTGATATGAGTGACCCCACATGGATATCAGCTGAACGTCACACCGCACTGTCTGACCTGAACCATCCTTCCAGCGCAGATAGGATGCACAGCCCGCAAAACACACACAAGGAAGAGGACGGTAAGAGTCACCGTATGCTCATCTGCATCTTAATAAAGGGTTTGAACCCTCTGATTACTCTAGAGTCTCAAATGAAATGCATATGTGCATGTCTTCAGCATAAGTCATTTTCTTTATCAGTATTTTTCTCTTGTTTTCCATTAATCAAATCTAAGTATACAATTTTGATGAGGGATACACAATTTTTTCCACTAAATGATATTCAGGTATCGATTTCAAATAATATATCTTGGAAAAATCATAAATAAAAGGAAGATTTATAATTCATAAACACATACCATTTTGTGAGATTTAGTGAGGTTTTTCCATTAAAAAAAACATGTTACAAGAATAAAAATACAATTAAGAAAAATCTTCATTTATATCTGTCTTAATGGAGTTGATAATATTTTTTAAAGAAGTCTCTAATGCTCACCAAGCCTGCTTCATGTATTTGATTAATAATACATAAAACATGGTGATAATGCGGAATGTTACAGTTTAAAATAACTGTTTTCTATTTGAATATATTTAAAAACATCATTTATTTTTGTGATGTCAAAGCTGAATTTTCAGCATCATTACTCCAGTCTTCAGTGTCACATGATCCTTCAGAACTTATTCTAATATGCTGATGTTGAAAACAGTTGCGCTGCTTAATAATTTTGTTTAAAAATTTCTTTCAGAATTCTTTAATGAATGGAAAGTTCAAAAGAACAGCATTTATTTGAAATAACATCATAAATGTCTTTACTGAAACTTTTGATCAAATTAATGCATAATACAATTAGAATAAAAGTGTACTAATGGTAGTTTATATTAATCTAAAATATAAATGAAAATTCATCATATATTTCTTTAAAACAAGTTTTTATATTTGAGATATTTTTTATATCAGCTTATTATGGATTTATATATGAATGCTCAGATGCTTAAAGGGTCACTTCACCCATTTCAAGATTAATCTTTATTGAAAGTGGGTCATATATGTAGTCGAAATGTAAAAGAAATTTTGAATTTGGTGCCCTCTTGACCGAGAAAAGACAGAAAATAACTTTAGGGCGCATTTGTATGTAAGACAACAACTCCCACAATGCACCACGTTGCACAGCTCCGCAAGCCACTCCCACTAATCCAGAACAGCGCAAACATCAGATAAATCACTCTTCCGTCTACAAGGCTAACGTTAGCTGCCAAATGAGTTTGAAATTCATTTCACACAAAATGTCTAGTTAGTTGGCTGTGGCGAGCAGGACGAGGGCGAGGGACGTGAGAGGACGACACGAGTGAGTGATAATGAATGACACCTGTGAGACGCAGCGGTCTCGAATCTCTCACGGAGGAACGGAAGCACAAAAGGAACAGGCCTGATTTTATGTTTTGTTTCTGTTGTGTGTGGCCAGCTGGCTTATACTTTTGTTTTGTATTTGTTTATTTTACTATTAAAATGTTTAAATGTTCGCCGGTTCCCGCCTCCTTCTTCCCACAACAGCGAACCCCGTTACATTGGCAAACTCATTAGCGAATTATGCATCGTTTGTATTTCTTTCTATATGGTGAATTATTGCACGGATGTTCAGTCAGAACATATGCGGTGCGACACTAGGATGGTTCACATCACAACACAAACGTCCGTGTGCTCGTCTGATTCAGAGATTTCGTCCAGGAGAAATTGCCATCGTTGAAATTCTCTGCAGCAGACGGACTCTATCTGTGTCCGTAGCGCACCGCGAGAGCACAGGCACCAGCAGTCCGCCCAGCTCGAGCCAGTCCGGGCTCCTCGTCCGCCTCCTGTTCCTCCATCAGGCTCAGCTGCTCTTCACTATATTGCGGCTCGTAACGAACAGCCGATTCGAGCAGCAGAATTTCAAAATCCTCTACTTCCATATCTTGTTTAGTTTCTTCCGTCATTGTCATAACTTCCTATCTCCACAGCGCTTGTTAGCTTAGCTTATAAACAAGATGGCTGATATTGATTTCAGTATCTACAAGTGAAGTCCCACCCACTGATCTTTGAAAGCTCTGTTAGCGCATTAGGTCCAACCCCCTATGGGCGGGTTTGAAAGGGTGGGAATTTGTGCTTGTAGTCTATACAGAAATCCCCCCTTTTTACACTTCCTCCTACAATGACGTCAAATGACGGTTTTTGCGTCATTGTAGGAGGAAGTGAAAAAGATAAATAGTGGATTTCTCTCGTCTCAGGGGAAAATGAAAGAATGTTGCAAGACCCTTCAATAGTATGACTGGTTGTCTAACAATAGACCTCTTAATGCAAATGGGTGAAGTGTCCCTTTAAGACAAATAAGACAAAAATACTGATTCATGTTTTTGGCAGTGTTGTTGAAAGATTGTTTGTGTGAGTAGATGAAGCATGTTCTTTTACACACATGCCGTTTGAGAGCGGTGGAATGGCCAGAATGAGGCGAGAAGAGATGCATGTATCGATTGTGATCGAGTGGCCTCCTCCCTGCTGCTTTCAAGGAAAGAGAAGCATCTGGACAAAGAGAAAAATTTATAGACCAATGGAGATAAGGAGAAAAAGAGAGATGGAAAGCGAGAGCTTTGAAGATATAGAGTGGTGTGGATGTGTCTTTGGACGGTTAAGGACTTGCACAGCCCGAAATTAATTTATCCGTCATCATTTACTCACACTCATATATTGTTTCAAACCTGTATTCTCTTCCATGAACAACAAAAGGAGATTTTCAGGAGACTGTTCTGGTCTTTATTTTTCAATGCAGTTACACTGAATGGTGACATGAGCTTTATTATTGACTGAAAATCCCTACATCCACCAAAGATGTCCTTGGCACTTTAATGAGAGTTCATGACAGAAGTAGCGATGTTAGTCTGATTCATGAACTTTTTTTATTTATTTGATCAGATCTTTTCAATATCAGTTAATTTTGACTCACTTACTTGACCACGATTTATGAGTGAATAGCGACTTAAAAATTCACTCTGTTATCGTATGACTTCAGAAGAGTCACATGAATTATTATTTTTTTAAGCATGAAAGCTTTAGTCCTAACTAAGCCTGTGTAAATGACAAATTTTCATTTTTGGGTGAGTTACTGGAAGGGTCAGAAGAAGTTTCTCCAGGTCTTTTAAGGTCAGTGGTTTCTTGGTATACATTTTCCAGCAGTTTCTTTGTCTGTGGGTGACATTAGCGACTGAGAAAGCTCTGCGTTTAGATAATGGCGAAGCAGAGAGCATTTATTCTTCGTCTTCTTGCTCTCTCTCTGTCTATGGTGGAAATATAGCTGTAGTCTCTCTGTATTGAAGGCAATCTAAAACCACTTTCAATACAGAAAGCTGAGCAAAAATACATAAATACAGTTTTCTTTTTAAATACTTCAGATAAACATATAGGCTGCATACACGTGAACACAAACACCCAGTAAATAAAATTAGGTGTGCCATATTAGGTTTTGATGGTATGCCAATTACTTAATTGCTAAATCAGTTTTTCTGCAAGAAACCTGTTATGAAAGTGTAGAATACTAAATGTTTTACATTCTAAGGATCTCCATGGCTTTAGTTACACCTTCCTGAAGCTCATGGAGGTGTAAACATGGAAGTTATAATGTATAACTTGAATGCACTGTTAATTGCTTTGGATAAAAGTGTCTGACACATACACAGCTGTCAAACCGGGTCAGTGCTGCTGTCCTCTGGAGCTTCTCTCATGGAGGCAAAGTACTCTCTGAGGGCCATCAGCTGAGAAAGACCCCCTGAACCCCTCTATCAGCAGGACTCTGACAAGAATGTATAGAGATGATGATGATGATGATGGAAGAGAGATGGAAAAAGAGATAAAAGAGGGAGGTCAGGCAATCAAGACTGCTCTCTCTCTGACTGATTAGAGTTGCTCTTGAAAGTGAAATGTTCTGCCACAAAGAATAACCTTCATCACCTCAGGCTGATTTCAGATTGCCTGAACATGAGGAGACACGGGCAAATGTGATCGTTTATATTTGCAGAAAGTGTCTTTTTTGAGGTGGCCATGTATTAGGTGTAGTCGTCTCTTTTCCTTCCTTGTACACGTTTGACCTCTTGTAAAAGTTAATCATTGTCTAAATGCATAATTACTCATGCTGTTAATCTCAACCCAGCTTGTCGGTCTAACCTGTTGACTAAAAAAAAAACACTATCATACTTTTGTTCTCTTGGATTGAGATGTTGTACATGTTGTATTCTGCACATTATTAAACCATTGCTGGTGCTTTCTAGTCATTTAAACAGCGAGTCTGTGAAGTGATATTTATTTTACATTTAGATGTTGGTCTTCACTAGTTTGTTTGGCTTTACTCAATATGTTCATATAGTAAATGGCATAACCTGCAGGTGTAACTGCTTCCTGACTTGTGCATAGGTGTTTAGCATGTGGTTTGTGTGCGATCAGGAGCGTACAGTGTCGTGGCTCACACTGGCTGTGGCCTTGGTGCCGTGCCTTTTCTGTGCAAAAGCCCGAGGCCAGACAGGAAATAGAGAGGAAGTGAAGAGAGTGGGGGGATGGTTCAAGTGGACACTTTAGGAGCTGCAGGATGGAGAAAATTTACTTAACACCTCAGTATGAGGGACAAACACACAAAGTGCTAAAAATGTTGTTCAGTGCTTCAGATACTGAAGCTCATAGCAGTGGAGCCGTGTTCTCTGAACAGATGCTGTCAAGGTCACGGTCTGCCCCAAAGCATCGTGCTACCCCTGTACATCACTGCACCCTGTGATTGGCCTGGAAAGGTTCATCAGATCCCTGCTGTGATATATAATAAAGCTGAGATACTGCATTATACCAGCTATTTACTACTGCATTATAGCCCTGCAGCAGTGAATTATAGTCCTTTACTAGTATTTAATAAATGTTAACAAGTGATTCATATCCTTACCTGACTAGTGTGCAATGAAAAGGCATTATTAGTCAAAGCCATTTCCTCCTGGTTAGTGCAGATGCTCCAGACATGTTCATGTAGGAAAGCAAGTTCATTTCAGCCTGCATTGTGTCTTGATCACACAAAAATATGTCTATGTATCTTTCTTACCCCAAAATGCAAAGATGTTTTATTTTATTTTTTACATTTGTATTCATTTATTTTATAAAATAAATAAATCTGTTTAATATTTTAATGACAGGTCAGACCCTCCCCCAACATTTCTCCTCTTATTCTTATCCCAAACACTGATTCTCTTTTTTGAAATAATTTTTTACAGTATTTTTTTATTCTTCATTTTACAGTAAAATGACTGTAATGCAATGAATGTATACTGTTTAAATGAAAGGCAGTTCAACTAATACCATGATGTATACTTTACGAATTAAATAATATATATTATTTAAATTCTATTTACTGTATATATTATTTTAGTATATTTTTTTAGATGTATTTGATATAATGGGAATTGATGGGGGAAATCCTTAATTGAAAACGAGCAAAAAGGTTGCTGGCCGCACACTGATTCAGCAGTTTAGTAAAACATTTTTTATTTTATGAGATGCATCGTGTTTACCTGTTTTTAATTCACTTTGCACTTTTTGCATGATGCAACATAACTACTTCAGTCACTACTTCAGTCTGTACTGGATTCAGTGTGTGGCCAGCAACCTTCTTGCTTGTTTTCAAGTATTCCCTTGGCTCTGCGCATCTGAAGCAAAATTATTTCTTGTCAATTTGGAGCGCAACCATTTTTTCTAGGAAAAAATTGTGTTATAATGCCAGCATTTCTTAAAATAGGCTTCATTTTCTTTTAGCAAAATGTAATTTCTTATTTTTTTCTTTTGGAATTGGGGTGCAATATGACGTGGGCTTAGTACACCTTTGCTTCTAGTGACAGGTTCCTTGGATGCCACCAGCTGAAGCCCAGGAAAGCTAAAGCTTGAGTGATTCAGACCTGCTATTAGAACTCAGATGGATTTAAATGACCTTTGTCATTACATGGGTGGATTTGTTTCAACCCTAATGGCAAAGTAACCCAAAGGACAAACGCAACTGCAGCCCAGAGCCTGTGTCGTGTGTATGTGTGTGTGTATGTATGTATGTGGTAGGGAATGTAGGCCATGTGAAAATGACAGTGTGACTTCGACTGCTTTCCCTCTGGAGGCTAGTGATAGAGGTCAAGTGTAAAAATAAATAATTAGATAAGCGTGTGAAGCTCCTACTTTTATTTAATGTTCAGCAAAAGGTGTTATTATCCTGGGGGCTATTAGACATGGATATCACAATATTGCCCTTGTAGCCAACACTTAGCCAGCACACAGGAGTCCGTGCTGACGCCATGAGTTTCATTTTGAACTATTTCCATCATTTGACCAAGTACCGTTTAGAAGTTTGGGGTCAGTAAAATTTTTCAAGTCTCTTATACTCACCAAGGCTATATTTATTTGATCAAAAATTCTGAAAGAAACCCCATAATTGTGAAATATTAATATGCTGATTTGGTACTATCATTATCAGTCTTGAAAACATGCTATCGTACATTTTTGCAGGTTTTTTTGATAATGCTATAAAAATTCTAATAAATGTTCCATTCATGTCGTTACTGTCACTTTTGATCAATTGGTAACACTTTACAATAAGGTTTTGTTAGGTAACATTAACTACTTTAGTTAACATGAATTAAGCATGAACAAGACATCTACAGCATTTATTACTCTAATCTAAATTAATGTTAATTTCTACATTTACTAATACATTATTAAGATCAAAAGTTGTGTTTGTTACCATTAGTTAATGCACTGTGAATTAACATGAACAAACAATGAATGACTGTATTTTTATTAACTAACATTAACAAAGATTAATGAATACTGTAAAATGTTTTATTTATTGTTAGTTCATGTTAGTTAACTCATGTTAATTCATTAACTAATTGTACATCTAATGCATCCTTGCAGAATAAAAGTATACATTTCTTAAAAAAAATAAAAATAAGAAATGACTGAGCCCAAACCGTTTGAACAGGTATACTGCATAATGTAGTGTAATGGTGCTGAAAAAAGTTCAGTTACACTTTATTTTAAGGTGTCCTTGTTAAAGTGTAATTATAGATTTTAGTACTGAGTGATATTAATTAATTACATGGACTAACTATAGGTTTGGTTTAGGTTTAGTTGCTTGTAAATATATGCATAATTTATAGTTGTTACTACAGTAAGTACATGTAACATGTGTAACAGTGACCAAACGTTAGACCAATCAATAAAATGTTACCAAACGTTCCCCACACAGATTTCGCTCATGTTGCGAATCTTGCGAATTCGCCGTACTGACCAACTGAAAGCTGCTTGGTATGAAAGTGACTTTATATATTTCTACACTATTGGACAATGGACCCGTTTAAAATGTAGCTAATGTGACGCACCTTAAATATGCAAAATTCAAAGAAATAAAAAAAAGCAAAAGTGTTGTATTATGGCTGGTAAAAATGGTTAGCTTTTAAAATGTATAATTAGATGCATTTAAAACCAATAGAAGTCTATGTAAGAAGTTCATATTTTGGTAGCTGAGTAAACGTTTGTGTGTTTGTGTGCGTGCAGGCGTGTGTGTGTGTGTACATGTGATGTTCCTTTGGCTGCGCCGGAATGCGTGTCAACATGCGTGTCAACAGACGCATGCTCTAATACATACAATACTCACACATCGGCAAATCTGTCAGTGTTAAATGCCGTATCACCCCTCTCTTTACCGCTTCTCTCCTATTCTAAGCTCCCTTCATCATCACAGCTCCAGTCACCTCCTCTCCTCATCTCTTCTTTTCACACCAGTGCTCTGTTCACGGAATCTCTCTCTTCTTGTCCTTCAGACAGCAAACGTCTCTGATCTGCTCTGAACTCTCTCAGCGTTTACAGACAAACAGCTTAGAGATGCCCAACAACAACATCAGCAGCAGGTACAGTCATCAAAAGCAGAACAAGTGAGTGTTGAACCAGGTTTTTCAGCAGGAAACCCTCCCTGATGCTCAAATAGAAAGTCTGAAGCCCCCCATCAAAGTTGCCACTCACTCAGAGTTCTTTGTGTTTGGTTTGTACCGCAATTTGGGGGGAAAAAGCTGGATGCGGGGGTGGAATTGCATTCGGGTTTGGACCAAGCAGTCGAATCTAGTGTGAAAACAGCCTTATAGCACACTGTGTGACTCAGAGAAGCAGCAGGCTGAAACATGACAGTGAAAGCTTCACAAAAATAAGTGTTATGGTCGTCTAGTTTCTTTGTGAGAGAAGACCGTGATTGTGTGCATGTGGGACTGAATTTTCAAAGAGCTCTTTTCTGTAGAGTGCAACAGTGACTGGACATTTTTTCAGCGGCCTTGGTTCTGAAAGGATTCTTGCCATTCATTTCCTCAATAGGATTTTGAAAAAGTACCTTAATAAAAGTTCTTGAATAGAGAGTTCTAACTCTAGCTCTAACTTTTTATCTGAAGCAAAAAAAAAAAAGCATATACAGTAATTGCATTATCCGCAATGCTTCATGGGAGTAGGCGGTCATCTGCATGGTATCAGCGGCTTCACTGATTGGTTGCGCTGATTTTAGGATTATATATGGTTCTTTCACTATAAATTTGACTATTAAAATACTACTTAGGAAAATGAAGTGGCATTGAGCTCATGTCTATTGTATGTTAAAAATGTTTATGTTAATAATAATTTTCTCTAAATGAATGTTTTTTTTGTGCTACTTTTCATAAATAACTTGTCTTGATATTCTCCATGCTTTTCCCATCCACATGGCTGTCACATGCACTATATACATTCACACAATCATAGCATGACCTCCTGAAACTCTAAAGCAGCATTGTGTTCGCCAGTCGAGTTGACACGTTTGAATGACAGGCAGGAGAGGAGAAGGTTCATTAATGCTGTCAGGTCATTCTCTCTGGTTTCAGCAGGTCACCGATTCTTATCTGATTCAACCGTGCAACCGGGCAGCTATAGACAGATATCCCACCCATACTGAAGAGTGCAGCTATTTCCAATAAACTAGCCTGTCAGTCTTCTGACGCACCATGTGCAAAGATAGGCAGACATGAAGTCATTTGAAACTTCGGTCGTCCTCGTCTACTTCTGAGGATTGAAAAAAGATAACTGTGTCCCCCCAACATGAGCCTACAAGCCAATAAAGAGACTGTGTGGGAGAGACAGAGAGAAACCAAGGGCGATAATCACATGATCACCTAATGGAAATGTTATTAAAAATGCAAGGCCATTAACATATGACATTTCCCAGTGTGTGTTCTATTTGATTATGAGTATGTTTGTCGAGTTAATCTGGAGGACCCGGAGCGAGATAGCGAGGCACAGAGTGGAGAAATAGGGAAGGAGCTGGCCGATAAAATCTGAAGGCCTCTACAGATGAATCATACAAAAGAAGGGAGCATGAAGAACGGACCAGTGTTCTCCTCCCCCCTCTTTTACACACATGATCAGGCATCCTCCCTCTCCCATAATGACTCCACGTGGGGGCAGCGGCTGATAAAGATGCATTTGTAGATAAAAAGATGGGAAGGAGGGAATGTAAAAATGTCCTGAAGATCCCTCCCATTCTCTGTCAAGATAAATATATAGTCTTTTAAGAGTATAAATATCCCTCCGGGTCTCAAGCTGTTGGATAGCATACTACCGTACTACTATTTCAGCATTATGCAGTATGTATACTAATTTTCAGTATGTGTAGAATCATACCTGTCTGACCTACTACTGTACAATTTAGACAAATATGCATTACACAACATAGCATATTGTGTGGAATACTGTATCCCACAATGCAACGCACCCAACTTGACATTCCAAATCCAGTGTGACAAATATTTTTTTAAATGAAACCGACAAAAGACCAACATACTACTTTCTTTTACAAAATAGTTTGTATGCCACAGGTAAATATGAAAGATTCCTTTTGAATTCTGCTATAGAATAGGGTAAACAAACATTTTAAAAATCAGTACCATTAATAAAGGATGGTGTACTTTAAGAAATTAACTTTAAACTCATTCAATTTTTTGTATGTGCACAGCAACTCGCGTCAACGTGCTCTTAAAGGAAAAGCGCTCGTCAAGAGATGGTGCTCAAACGGTTAACTCTTTGCCATAATCTATTGCTATGTCTTTAAGTTAGCACTATATAATGATTTAAATATTAAAGAGGTGCAAACATGTCCAAAAATGGTAAATAAATATTTAAAATCAACCAAAACTGATTAAACAAAAAGTCGTCAACTAATATGGCCGATATATTGTGCACCTCTACAAATGAATTTGAATGAATTTTTGGACAACTCATCCTTTACAGCTCATTCTGCACTTTACAGACTACTAGGCAATATAGCATACTGAGGTGTTTGCAGTAGGCAGTGTGTGCTTGCAGTTCATTCTTTGCCTTTGTGTGCAGTCTGTGTGTGTTGGGGTGCTCTACTGAAGGCCTCATTTTCTGACAGAGGATGCTTTCCACTGAGCCAAGGCCAGAGGTTGCTTAATTATTAACTGCCACCCCTCAACGCCACCCTCAAATAACAAGGGTTTGAATTAATTATTACACTTATAGGTTTGTGCCCATGACCGATGGCTAACAATGTGTTTTGTTTGCAGGAATGACAGCCTGCTGTGATTTTAGCACATGTACATGTTCGTTATCTCTGGGCAATTAGATTGTAGACTCCTAATCATATGGTTGCTTTACTTTTAATGAGGTGTGCATGTGTGTGCTGTGAACTCCTGGATACAATCAGGGATGATGAGGTGGCGCACTTCACCACGCACAAAACGCACACCCCGTCGCCTGTTCCAGCATGCTCAGCGTTTCAAGCCTGGGTTTGAGGGCTGTGAAAGAGTGTTTGTGCAAGCACCCTCTTGCAGGGGCTGTGCACCTCTCCCTGATTGTTTTATGGGGAGTGGGTTGGGTACATTTCAGAGAAACCGTGTAAAGGTTGCTCCATAAATCTCCAAAATGCCCCTGAAATTTGGACCCGGTGCTATCAGTTCCTTCTGCTTTTACTGGAGGGTGAATAAAACACCCTATTGGAGGAAGAAGATAAGATAAACTATTATAAAAGGGGCACTCCATCGTGCCTGTTTGCTCTTCTAAATTTAAAGCAGGTGTGTTCATGGCACCCAGTGACCTTGATTCTATTGGCACAGGGAAAAAGTGACAAACATGGGTGTTACCTCAGGAGAGATTGAGTAATGTAACCCTTCACTTAAAGGAACAGTACTCACCATCATAAATAATCCATTATTTATCTGCTTTAATATACAGTATTGACATAATTTTCTTATCGGGCTGAAAACCATAACATTAAAAATGAACACATATCGCCCAATACCGATATGTTGTGCATCCTTAATTATTTTAAATTATTCACATTATTTAAAAATTATTTTATTTAGCTTTTTTTGCAAACGTGCTAATGCTTAACTCAAGAAAAAGCTAACCAAGGACTTGCACACCTTAAGAATATTTCAAACAGGCTAGGTGTGAAAGCCATAATAATCCAAAAATACAGTGTGTGAGCCTTAAATTAAATACTTTAAATGTCCAGATGACCATTGAAATATTTACACAATAGTGTTGAATAAAAAAAAAAATCATTTTATTCTATAAACCGTTTTGAATGGTGTTTCTTGACAATGTCTTTTTCATAACTTAAACTTTTTCAAGGGACATGTTTGTCACCATATTTTGAGAATTATCTAGCCCCATTCTCCTTTATGAAAAAGAGCACCATGGAAAACCATATTTTGTGTTCCACGTAAGAAATTATCTTCGTCAAATAAATTGACAGAATTATCATTTTGAGGTGAACTATTGCATTAATATGTACACCAAGTGCCTTTTGGAAATATAGCAGGCCGTATGAAGAGGCGAATTCGCACCAAGTGTTGACCTTTGGGACATTTTCTGTGTTAATATTAGTGTTCTGTAGCTCTAGAGGGGGATCCATTAGGAAGTGTTGTGAAAGGGACAAATGTGAGATTGAGGGATAGAGGAGAGGCGGGATAACATGGGATCACCCAGCTGTTGGTTACAAACAGATGTGAGTTCAGCACAGATGTTAAAAGGGTTGTTAGACGTAAGCCCCACCACACCCAACTATCCTCATCCTAAGCAGGCCAGAGGATCAGCCGTACGGGTCTGTACATTATACTTGCCCTCTCTGTATCTCTCTTTCACTGCTACTGAAAACTCTCTTATTAATGTTAATGAGGTCTGCGCCCAGGCTTTTACACTTTTAACCCTCGTCCGGTTCAATCAGTAATCTCATGGATGCTTAGCAAGTGCTACACAAATAAGACTCTTATATTGTACAGAATGTGTTGCAAGTTTGGATCAGTAAACAGTTATATTAAATTATAATGTCACAATATTGCTATTTTTTTCTGTATTTTAAATTACAATAAATTCTGCATTGGTGAGTAAAAGAGACTTTCAAAACCATTAATAAATCTTACTGACCTCAAGAACGGTGGGGTATATATCTTTTATACTGTAAGATGATACATATAAGACATATTTCTGATATGTAAATGCTCATGTCCTTTATTTTTACGCATGTATATTGCAGTTATCTAACGTTCACTTAAAGTTAATCTTTAAAAACACTCAAAATGTAATCACTATTACATTTCATCTTCGGCACATTATAGTATAATGTTGTGATGCCTAAATTCACTTGTAGCATATAAAATGATTGATTTTAGTTTTTAGTGTTTTTTATTTATTTAATTAGACTAAAGTGTATAATATTATTCAATTAATTCATATCATTAAAATAAGTATCTGCGTCTGGGCCTGTATTTTAATGTCTGTACATCCATAGAATTTTCTGGAGATTTTGAGGGTAGTGAACATTAAAGCAAAGCATGCTAACATGCTAAAAAGTTGCTTCTCAAAATGAGAAATGAACTAAACTCTCTACAACCTTGTACACTGTGTGTGAATCAGTTTACCTGCCCGCTGTGTGTGGAATCTTTAGCTACATCAGCGTCAGTGTTTAAAGTCAACTACTGATAATGATGTTAGAGGACACATACAAAGACTAATGCCGGTGAAATCCTCTTTCACATCACCATCCGATGTAATGCCTCATCATGTATCTGTTGTAACAGCAAACCTATTAGTCATACAGGATTAAACTGTAGTCTGTAGGTAAACTTACACCGCGTACGCTGTTCGTTGATACGCTTCAGTCAATAGCAGTCATCAGGATCCCTTCCTCTTTTCCAGAGAACTTCCTGTTTTTTCCACAAGAAGTGCTGCATAAGTACTGATATCTTAGACCTTTCTCCCTCAGCGCTTGCACATTAGTGCAAGTGGGTTTGTGTGTAATTCTGCCCCCTACCCACTGAGAAGATTGGACGTTGCTTTGTGCTGAAGGGAAATTAGATCAGATAATGCTTGCCCACAATTTTGCTTCTGACCCACAGCTGATGCACACACGTGTGCAATGAATGAAGTCTGAAACGATTGCAACGGGACATGCAGATTTCATCCAATCAATGATTTGAACTTTATATTGAATATAAGCAACCGATTCAAATTCTTATCATTAAATAAATTCACGATTCCACTTTAGTTTAGCTTGTAAGTGAAGACCTGCTTCGGCAGATGCACCTGATAAACCATCACAGTCATGCCGTTTCCACAACGTTTCATTTGTAACAATTAATGACGTCTCCTGCCCGCGAGCATAGAAGGAAAAAACACTTGACTACCTTAAATGTCTCCGCTTATCTTGGATGATCAAAGCTAATGTTGAGAGAGATGTACCTACCTGTATTAAAGCTGCTGTACTAGCATAATTAACTACATTAAAATAAAATCATGATATAGCTTTAATGATAAAAGAGGATGGCAATTACAAGAGCAAGTCTTTGGATGTCTCTTCTAAGAGTAGCTGCGCAGGGATTGTCCTCTTAAACCGACAGTGGAGGCTTAGCCCCAGAAACTAAATGGTCTAATGATATTAGCACTAATTATAAAACTGCTACTAAATTTACCCATGGCTGAATGGATTGAGGTTGCTCTTCCTAAAATGCAATGTGATTTTGTGGAATAGACTAAAGTTTGCCAATGAAAAATAACCAAAACAAAAGAGAGAAGTAGTGGACAAGCTTTCATTTCTGCAGTACTTAATTTTTAATATTTTAATGTTACTTTAATATTATTTAAATACAGGACTGAAAATAATAATAATGCATTTGTTTCTTGCTGGTAAATATGACTTTGCACAGTTGCTTATGTGCATGTATAATACTACTTTTCAAAAGTTTACAATGGGTAAGTTTCTTTGAATGTTTTTGAAATAAGTCTCTTGATCACCATGGCTGAATTTATTTGATAAAAAAATACAGTCAAAACAGTAATATTGTGATTTTTTTTTTTTTTTTTTTTTTCTGTTTTCTATTTTAATGTATTTTAAAATGTAATTATGGCAAAGCTGAATTTTCAGCATCATTACTCCAGGCTTCAGTGTCACATGATCTTTTAGATATTGTTCAAATATGCTGATTTGCTGCTCACGACATTTCGTATTATTATAAATGTTTAAAAAAACAAAACATTGTGCTCAATATTTTTGTGGAAACCGTTATACATTTTTTTTCAGGATTCTTTGATGATATCTGTAACAACATAAATGTCTTCACTGTCACTTTTGATCAATTTAATGCATCTTTGCAGAATAAAAAAATCTTACTGAACCCAAACTTTTAAACAGTAGTGTAACTTGAACTTACATTATTTCTGACTCATGAAAGATCAGCTATAGGAGTGTGATTGTTATTATTTTTATTATTCAAACTAAAATATTTTCTGTTATAACAGAGACTGAATCTGTACTAGCACATTTAAAAACTAAACGCATAACTCCCCAATAGCTTGTATCCAAATGTCATGTTTTCGGGTTAACAGTTGACTGCACTGTGCAGTGCCGTGAAGATACAAAGCTGCCCAGTAAAAACACAAGGTCTATCTAAACAGCAGCTCTCTGTTTATTGCCCTGTAGACTTTTCTGTCCCTCACAATGTGAGGCCATTTTCATTTTCACCTTCACGGTTCCCCTCCCTTTCTCCCGTCTGTCCTGATCCCCCACAGTTTATCTCCCGTGCAGCCTTGAGGAGGAGGCCGTTTGGAATCTATGTGTCTGTGTGTGTTTCAGGGTTATGACTTGGTTCAATCCTCATCAGCACACATATATCATTCTCGAGTACAAACTGCTGTCTAAGTATACTTTATACCTTTATATAATGCTATACCTGTAACTCAAATCTACACACTAAAAAATGCTGGATTGTTTAAACACATGTTTGGGTCAAATAATAACTGTTGGGTTTAAAATTTGATTTAAAATTTTAAACCAGCGGTTGGGTTTGTCCATTTGACCCAAACATGGGTTGAAACAACCCAGTATTTTTAGTGTTTTAGTGTTTATTCCTACTGTATATAGTGGGCTGTAATCAGACATTGAGGGGGTCTCTTGGCAGTTCATCAATATGGTGTTTTCATAAGTTGATTCTTACACATTGCTTTCTATTCTATTTGCCAATAAAGTGAAAATTGTTTTTGTACAAATTCAAAGTAAAAGTAAAGTGGCAAAAACATACAAACTTGAAGTATGGACCCATCATGGCAGCATGCATTAGTCATTCAAGAAACTTGTGATTTGTTCAGATATAGTTGTAGTAGTTAGTATAGTTTAAATAGGTGGTTTGTATCCCAGTTGCGCAGTCAAATTCAAATAATGGGCTGCTGCTTGTGTTCTCTTCTATCCACCCCTCCTCCTCCTCTCCTCCCCCATCACCATCCCTGTGATGCGGCACTGCCCCATCAGCACGCCTACCCAACGACGGTGCCAAAATCACAGATTCACAAAGCACAGCATCCTGTCTCAAAAGCAGGACTGACCAGCCCGCCTCATTTGTTTGTTTTTTTCCCATCAAAGAGGTGCAGCTCGATGTGTCTGTGTGTGTGTGTGTGTCTATGAAAACATTATGTTCTCATTCTGTTCACTTTTGCACTTGTAATTCTATTAGAATTTGGTGTATTCCCATAAAATCCCACCTGTTCCACCTGCAGTCAGCCTAATATGAAAATCCGCAGCATGGTAATTTCCTGAAGACTGAATCAGCTGTGTCTGGGCTCAAATTAAAGATGCATATAGAATGTCCTTTAGAAATGCATCTGGAGACGCAACCGTCTGCATTATTCTACCCACTCAACGCGGCAAGTCAGACTGGGGCGTTCTCAGCCGACAGGCAGCAGTCTGGAGGGAGGGAGGCACAGCATATGGAGGTGTGGAGGAGTGTTTGTATGCCAAACAAAGAAAATGAGAAACTGTCCACAATTGCACACAGGCTCTAACCTGACCAATAGACAAAGACGGAGAGGATGTGTGTGTTTGTGTCTTAAGACTCGACTGTGAAAACGAGTCCTTGGTTTGGGCGATGTTGTCTAGCACTGCCTCGGGCTGGAGCAAGATAGCATTACAGACAGAGAACAAAGGTCGCAAACACATTCTCTCGAATGCATCCAAACTTGCCTCGGTTTACCCTTCACTGCCTGTTTTGTGTAGGTAGGTTGTCGATAAGCCGCAGCACCTGTGTGAATGTAAATGAGACGGTTCTCTAATAGAATCCAGAGGCCTTGACTGGCTGTCACAGGTCATAAAGACTTCATAATGACTGCTGGATTGCGGCGGGCTGCAGTAAAGGTGCTATCAGTGTGCTGTTGCTAATGGGCCGCATGGACCCAAAATAACCACACTGTGCTGTTCCCACATCACTTCTGTTCTGACTCTCAATCACACGCTGAATAACAAAACATCTCTGCTCCACAGACTGGGAATATTCACTTTACAGCACTGATGTGTTTGGTCTTTCTTTCTTTCTGCATTTCTTTCATTCTTTCAGATTTTTTTCTTTTTCTGCATTTCTTTCTGAATTTCTTTTAGAATTTCTTTCTGCATTTCTGCATTTTTCTCAATTTTTTTCTGAAATTAATTTCTTTCAGAATTTTTGCGTTTCTACTTTTTAAAATGTCTTTCAGGATTTCTTTCTGAATTTCTTTCTACAGTTATTTCTTTCTGTATTTCTTAAGAATGAATGATATTGATTAGTGTTGAGTTTTGGAGAGCTATTACTTTTCTAAAGAATTAAACTAGCATTGTTTGAATGGCGGACAATGAAGCGTAAAAAAATTGAAATCAATTTACTTTGAATGGTATAGCTGAGACATTTTGCCAGCCATAAGAACCAGAAGATTGCAGAGACTTGGGCGTGCACTATATTGACTTGGACAAGTAAGCAACCACCCAAATTATCTTCAGAAAATGTAAAAGTCTGATTTCTTTTCCTTTGAAATGTCTGTGAAAATATACTTGTGCTTTAAGACAGTCTTGATTATTATCAAAAGAGATGAACAATACTGCCTTTTATGCAATGGGGATTTGGGGCATAATATTTTCACCTCCATGCATCTGCAGACAGCCTTTCTGCACGCACACACACAGACACACTCTTCCCATCCTCCTCGGATGCAATCCATTAAAATGAAAGAGGCTGTTAGTCATTAAGAAAAAGGGAGAGGAGAAGAGGCTTTGTGTCATATGGGTCCAAATAAAAGGCTGCTACCTCTGACTGTGCCTCCTCCTCCGCCACTCTCTTTATCCTCTCCTCCCCCCCATCACCATCTCTGGGATGCGGCACTGACCCATCAGCATCCAGCACAGGCTCTAAACAGGAACTCGGGACAGCCTGCCTTGCTTTGGACTCTCGTTCAGCGGTATGCAGCTTATTCTGGCACTTAAGAAGATGTTGTGCATGTCTGTGCATGTAACATTTGTTGCGAAAAAGCAGAGAAGTTGAAATTATTTCTCAAGTACATGATTGCAGTAATTAGGATTACTGTTCATTCCCGGCGCTGCAGGCTACAGAAACAAGCGAATGAGCATGCTCGCGGGTCGGATAGAGTGGGTGACACAGGGTGAGAGAAAAGGTGTTACGTGCCACTCCCACTCCTACGTATTCGCCTGCCTAATCGCTTCTTAGACTCGCAAAGACGAAAGGAGCCACAGGCTGCGTCTGCACTCTCATGTGACCTCAGAGTTATGTGGGCTGCTCTGACTGCAACTCATCCAAAGCTACTGGTGAACACACACACAGTTGTGTGAATTTTAACCGGTTAGGCTGGTGAGTGTGCGTGCGGGGACGTATTTCTGACATGACATTTAATGAGTGTGCAAAGTAGTCGCTGAGGTATCTATAGAGCTTCTATCTACCAAGTGTTTGTTTCCTCTATCTCTAGCACCACTGCTTTGATCTCATTAGTACAGTCATGATTATGACATTTTGTCATACAGATAATTGCACTTAATGATAAAAAATAATGTCACTTTAAAGTATAAACTTCATAAATAAAATGATTCACAAAGAAGTATTCACATTGAGCATTGAACAGATTTGGCTCTGGTGTAGAATGACATGAATTATAATGTGTTAGAATGTTATATTGCTATATTTTATGTTGTTATTGTTAAAATGTACCTTTTTCATTTTGGTTTATGTATTCTTAGTCTACATTCCGTGCAGTTTTTGAGCAGCCTGGAATGATTTCTGAAGGAGTAATGACTGCTGAAAATTCAGCTTTGCCATCACAGGAATAAATTGCATTTTAAAATATATTCAAATAGAAAACAGTTATTTTAATTTAGAATATTGCTTAATATTGCAGACTATTCTGTATTTTTGATCAAATAAATGCAGCATGGATTGGAGTTGAAAGTGCACAATATATGTGGTTATTTCAGATGATCGCAATCTGATCAAATAATCATCTCAGAAAATGTAAATGCATTTTGTAAGAGCTCGGGAAGAAGAACGAGAAGAGAACAGAGGTGCAGAAATGGGAGGGGAGAGTGGAGAGGGTTTCTTTATGGCTCTCAGTATGTCGTCTGTTGGCATGTGGGAGGCTGTTCTGGGGGGGGGGGGGGGAGCTCTCACTCTTTCAAGGCCACAGAAAGAGACAGATAGAGATGGAGGGAGGGGAGTTAGAGGACTGTAATACACTCCAGCAGCTCACCATGCTACCCTAGTAGAGGATGTGGAAAGGACAGCTGGGGATGGGGAAGGAGAAAAGAGGGTGGTAGGTCATGTGGCATGATTTGGAAGGAGGGAAGAGGAATAAAGGAGAGAGATAATGAGAGATGACTCAGAAGATGAGCGATCAGAGTAACTAGAAAGGAGAGGACAGCGTTTAGCTCTGACAGATCTGGTGATGTGTGTGTGCTTAACGTCCTGGATCTCATCTGACACGGTTCAAACTAAGATTGGGAGTGTGCCTGAAAATGTACTGTGAGTGTGGTTGTCTTTAGTAGATTAAGTCATCATACTCTACCATTCAAAAGTTTGGGGTCAGGAAAAGCACACAAGTTGTGAGAAATCAAGATTAACAAAAAGCCGACATGAGATGCAATCCATGTTCTTTCTTCTTTGAGGTTAATATATTCGTCGTGTTTGTCGCAACAAGAAGTTATTGTGTTCAGCTCTGTCAACTGTCATTCTGACTGTCATCAGACAAACACTTGGAGTTCCACTTGGAATATACGACATGTCACATGGATCATTCTGTGATACTTTTGCGTTTTAAAAAGCTTAGTGCTGGTCGCTATTCACTGCCATTATTATGGACGAGCGTGAGTGGGACATTTTCTTTTTAATTCTCCTTTTGTTTTTCGAAAAAGAAAGAATGGCATGCTGCATTGTAACAACAAGAGGGTGAGATGACTTATTTTTCATTTTAGGGTGAACTATCCCTTTAAGCTGTACAGCTGTTTTCAACATTGATAATAATACGAAATGTTTCTTGAGCAGCAAATCAGCATATTAGAATGATTTCTGAAGGATCACGTTACACTGAAGACTGGAGTAATGATGCTGAAAATTCAGTTTTGACATCACAGGAGTAAATTACATTTACATTACAAAATAATATTAAAGTTGAAAACAGTTATTTAAATTGTGATAATATTTCAGAAAATTACTCTGTATTTTTGATCCAATAAATGCTGCTTTGGTGATCATAAGCGACTTTCAGAAACATTTTAAAAAGTCTTAGAGACCCCAAGCATTTGAATGGTAGTGTATATGCATTTTTCTTTTTGCATTTTCAAACCAAAATATGAACATAAGAGTGGCATCAAACAGTAGTGTCTCATTGACAGTCATGTACCATCTGTACATCTGTACAACAGCACATTCGTCAATATAGTATTAGCTCGTGTGTGTGCGAGAGAGTGATCCTGCAGTGCTTAATGAGACAGAGAGGATGAATATTAAACATGATGAAAATTCTAATGGAGAACAGGCGCCGAATGCGAGTGACCCAGATTAAGATCACCTTTCTGCTAAATCTTTTATGAGAAACAAAAATGGGAGCAAATTTAATTTACAATAGAGACAGAGGAAGGATAACCGAAGAGGTGAGTGCTGCTTTGGAGGACAGGATGATGATCAAAGAAATGGTTTTGTTGGTCCATTTTTGTTTTTGAAGTATTAGCAGTGCTTAATTGATGATTTAATTTGTGAATTATGTGGTCTCGGAACAAGCCTTAGTGAAATATCCCACTAGTTTTGGGGAGTGCAGAAGAATACACTTGACAAAAACTCTAATCAAAATCAATTCATTAGCTGTCTGCACTGTAAGCATTATTGGACACTTGCAGAATAGACAGGATTGTTGATTATGGATGAAGCAATCTAGTTTGGTTGCTTTGTGTAGATTGACCCATTTCTAACTTGCATTGGGGAAAATTTATGTGTAAATGTTATTTTTAAGGAAAGAAAATTATCTTCTCTGTGAACTTTAAAAAAGCATGTTAGACAGACTTTTAAGTCTACATCAATATCATCATAATTAATAATATTATAATTATCACAACATGATTTGTATTAGTGTTGTCAAAAAAACGGTCCGCCGATAGACGCCTGCATTCAAACGCTCCCGTGTGTATCTGTAAGCGCTCTGTGAAGAGCGTCATTGATGTATATTTACAACATGTTTTTGAAGCGCTGATCATTGTAGCCAATCACAGACATATTTGATGAGCGCATGAGCACAATGGGCAATTAGAAGTAGGCCTATTTACGATTGCGCTCAAAGCGTCACATTTTTTTACATTTCAGTTCCGACTTGGTACAGAATTCGGTACTTTTGACAATACTAATTTGTATGGTTAAATTATGCAGGCTTAGAAACAAGAATAGCATTTAAATTTCCCCAAATCGTTCAGCCCTGTCAGTTTTACAGCATTCAAAATGTAATTAAGAATGCTTTTGACATTTCAATTCGATTTGAGTCAAACTAGCGCACCTCAACGTCACTGTTCTCAGCCACTCCCTCTGTTCGCTGATTAGACCGGTAAAAAATTGACCGGAGAAAACCAAAGAATACAACACAAACCCAGACGTAGTACTGGAGGAAAATGAAAATTGAGCGGAAGTACGTAGGAGGGCGGAGCCAGGCTAGCTCTTTATTGCATGTGCAACTTGTGAATGACTGTAGGCTACTACAGTTAAAAACAATATGGGGACACTGGTGGCCCTGTTGCAAATTATTGATTTAATGACGTTTTATTTTTGCACAGCATCCAATAAAATGTGTGCCAGATCAATTCTAGCCCTGGTTATAAAGCTGCAGTGGTGGACGAAGTACACATAACATGTACTTGAGTAAAAGTAAAGATACTCAAGGTAAAATATTACTCAAGTAAAAGTAGAAGTGCTGCCTTTAAACATTCACTTGAGTAAAAGTACAAAAGTATTTGCCTTCAAATGTACTTAAGTATCCAAGTACTTTGATTTTTTATGGCTATAATGTCCTATTATAATTTGTCACAAGACTCTTGCTTAACTCAGTATAAGTGAGGACTAATGTCACTCTTGGCACACCAATCTATTAATGAAATGACATTAATTAGTCTGATATATATATACACTCACCGGCCACTTTATTAGGTACCCCATGCTAGTAACGGGTTGGACCCCCTTTTGCCTTCAGAACTGCCTCAATTCTTCGTGGCATAGATTCAACAAGGTGCTGGAAGCATTCCTCAGGGAGTTTGGTCCATATTGACATGATGGCATCACACAGTTGCCGCAGATTTGTCGGCTGCACATCCATGATGCGAATCTCCCGTTCCACCACATCCCAAAGATGCTCTATTGGGTTGAGATCTGGTGACTGTGGAGGCCATTTTAGTACAGTGAACTCATTGTCATGTTCAAGAAACCAATTTGAAATGATTAGAGCTTTGTGACATGGTGGAAGTAGCCATCAGAGGATGGGTACATGGTGGCCATAAAGGGATGGACATGGTCAGAAACAATGCTCAGGTAGGCCGTGGCATTTAAACGATGCCCAATTGGCACTAAGGGGCCTAAAGTGTGCCAGGAAAACATCCCCCACACCATTACACCACCACCACCAGCCTGCACAGTGGTAACAAGGCATGATGGTTCCATGTTCTCATTCTGTTTACGCCAAATTCTGACTCTAACATCTGAATGTCTCAACAGAAATGCACTCATCAGACTCATCAGACCAGGCAACATTTTTCCAGTCTTCAACTGTTCAATTTTGGTGAGCTCTTGCAAATTGTAGCCTCTTTTTCCTATTTGTAGTGGAGATGAGTGGTACCCGGTGGAGTCTTCTGCTGTTGTAGCCCATCCGCCTCAAGGTTGTGCGTGTTGTGGCTTCACAAATGCTTTGCTGCATACCTCGGTTGTAACGAGTGGTTATTTCAGTCACTGTTGCCCTTCTATCAGCTCGAACCAGTCTGGCCATTCTCCTCTGACCTCTGGCATCAACAAGGCATTTCCGCCCACAGAACTGCCGCTCACTGGATGTTTTTTCTTTTTCGGACCATTCTCTGTAAACCCTAGAGATGGTTGTGCGTGAAAATCCCAGTAGATTAGCAGTTTCTGAAATACTCAGACCAGCCCTTCTGGCACCAACAATCATGCCACGTTCAAAGTCACTCAAATCAACTTTCTTCCCCATACTGATGCTCGGTTTGAACTGCAGGAGATTGTCTTGACCATGTCTACATGCCTAAATGCACTGAGTTGCCGCCATGTGATTGGCTGCTTAGAAATTAAGTGTTAACGAGCAGTTGGACAGGTGTACCTAATAAAGTGGCCGGTGAGTGTATATATTATATATATATATATAGGCTATATATATATATATATATATATATATATATATATATATATATATATATATATATATTTGAATTGAATACATTTTTTGTGTGTTTAATTTTGGAGGGAAGGTGACTGTTCCCATAAGGTACAAAACATCTACAGTTTTTACTGTATATATTTTTCTCCAGCACCTATGGTCATAATTATTAACATCTTAATGTTATGATACATTCACATAAACCTGCACAACACCATTAAATATATATATATATATATATATATATATATATATATATATATACACATATACACACACACATTCACACGTGCGCACACACACACACATATATATATATATTCTATATTTTGGGAGCAGCCAATTTCCCTCCAAAATTAAACACAAAAACGTATTAATGCAGTGTTTCTGCTAGGGCTAGGCTACTCCCCAGAAAAAAAAAGCTATTATATGCAAGTAATTTTAGTGGCAACGTAAGCAATGTACATTATGCATCAATACTTACCGATAACTGCTGCAATAATAGCTGCTGTTCTCTGTCCCGTTTGTCAACACGATTTGTTTGGAACTATTGAGAGCTACACGAATAACGCGACCGCGCGGCGGCAACCATCTGTCACAACCATCTATGTTCGCAACTCTCATATTTAACGGCTCCGGTTCGCGCTTAGTAGATACCGCCAAGGCAAGTTCAAAACAAAGCGCGCGCACTGTACTGTGATTGGTGGCTCGTTTGACCAGTTACGTTTTTATCCACTCATAAATAAAAAGGAACGACTGATTTTGAAAATGTAGTAGAGTAAAAAGTACGATATTTGACCTTGAAATGTAGTGGAGTTAAAGTAAAAGTCTCCCAAAATTTAAATACTTGAGTAAAGTACAGATACGCAAAAAAGCTACTTAAGTACAGTAACGAATTACATTTACTTCGTGACTGTCCACCACTGTAAAGCTGTGGGATATGTCTCAGGTTGGCAGGATTGATGGCATGGTGTGAGGATTGAGTAACATTATCATCATGTAGCTGGATTAACACGATCTGTTGTAATCCTGGGATTACGTAGTAAAGTGAGATATCATGGTAAGACCACTCATGTCTTTAGCCCGCTGATGGAATAGAACAGAATCATGTCTCACTGTAGGAACCACTTGTTCTCAATCGAACATCTTAGCACAGCTGGAATCTGTCTTACTGATGCAGTCTCATATCACTAACAACAGTCATACAGATTTCCTCACATCTGTTTCAGACCTCAGGTGATCAGACTTCAGACCTGCAAGCCTTCAACCCTCTCCTCTGAAGGTCTAGATCTACATGCCATGGACTCGTGCTCCTCTAGAGTGCTGTGCCAGTAGGTTGTTCTCCTCCATTTGTCCAGGCAGTGTGGTCCACTAAGTGGGTCAGTTCTCCAAAACCCTGCTAGGATAGCGCAAGCTCTACCACATATGATGGGAATCACGTGATGGGAATCTCACGATTCGATCTGATTCTGGCAGTCTTGATCTAATCCCAAACTATTCTTGATTTAAATTATTTAATTAGTTTAACTACTTAAAATATATAGTTAACACCATTTTTTTAAATTACTTTAATTATAAGCACTATTTTAAAATAATTGCAAATGAATAATATTACTTGCTTTAATTTAAGGAATTGTATAAATGTATAGCTTAACCTAGACTACAAGCAAATAGTCAATAATGAAGAATAAATACAAGCAATAAACAGAGAGTGTCTTATATCTGAGAGTGCTTTAAGTATCTGAAAGTTTCTAGACAAGCACAAATATATATTTTTTTTTATCTAAGCATTATTGCTGTTTGATTATTAAGGATTTGTGTAACTGATAATGCATTCCAAACAGCATAAGTTATGTCTTTATAGAGCATTTGGATCTGAAAACACTGAAATACTGGCGAGAGAATGCAATATTGTGCAAAAGCCTGGGTTTCTCACAGCACATAAGATATTCAGCGTTTGCCCTTGTAATTTGCTTCAACCTTTCCGAACTTTATGCAAAATTAGATACTTGTTGGAGGGTCCATGGCGTTGTGTGCTTGTGTAATTGGCAGTAAGAATATTGCTGCTGTCTCTAGCACAAGTTCCATCCCGCTTATGCAGTAAAGATCGGTATCGATTGTTTACTAAGATCAGTATCGATTTTTGTAAGTTTTCAGAATCATTGAAAAGAGAATTGCGATGAATCTATTTTTTTTCCTCCCACCCCTATTACCACAGGTGGAAATTTTTCTCCTCTCTGACAACCATTTGAAAAGGAAGCATCAGGCTTATGAGCTTTGACTGTTATTTTACTTCATATTGAATCAATTCCAACCAGTCTCTCACCTACGCTCTGTGTCAAGGTCCACGTCTGCCACCGGTTTTGATTGAGTTGGACTTATACAAGATTTTCCAACTTCCTCAAACATGTTGGCCGGTGACGGTGCATGTGTGAACTTCAGATGGGTTTAGTCAAGATTTTGCAGCTCTCAGACCCATGTAACACATATTACTACAAAAGCAAGAGCACTCGGATGCTGACAGATCAAGGCCATTATTACAGCTCAAGAAATGCCAGACTCCTGCTCACGCCAAGATAAAGCTGCTTGTTTTTTAATGCTGCCGTAGTTTTAGCCTCACATGGACTGCTCACAAACTGCCTCATGCATATTACACACAAAACAACTTCCATTCAGCTAGGAAACAAGGTTTGTTCACAAGTGCCAACACTTTTAGTCGCTAAATTTTCCAATCTTTAAAAAAAGATAAGTATAATAAACAGTTTTGTTTGAGGACATTGACACTATGATAAGCCCCTCCTCATTGGTTATTCAGACAAGCTTTACAGACAGTCAATAATTAGAAGGAACTGGAGATTTTGGAACTGTGTATAGATTTTCAGTATAACTTGCTGTCAAAGTGGTAAAAAAATATTTTTTTAAAAGTCTATGTAGAGAGGAAGAAAACAAGAACAAGAGAAAATGAAAGAGGATAGATAGAGGGGGAGATCTCTGAATAGACTGCTGAGTCACACACTTAAGAAGCACAAACCACAGGAAACCTGACCCTCACACATTCGCAATCAACCTTCATCACTAATATGCCGGTCTGTGTCTTAGGATGCAGGATTCGCAGTTGATTCGGCATTGTTCGCTAAAGAGAAGATGACTGAATTTATGATTATCAGTGGCTGATCTATAGTAGAAACGTCTCTCAGTGGGCTTTCTGCCATCTCTCTCTCTCTCTCTCTCTCTCTCTCTCTCTCTCTCTCTCTCTCTCTCTCTCTCTCTCTCTGCTGGAACGTGGAGAGGGGAGGGGGTTAATATGTTTTGACAGAGGCATGTGACTACCCACCCTAAATGAGGACTCGCTGCCCGCGGCCACACTCCCACTCCGTCCCTCTGTGTAATTAAATTTTACATTTTTGCAAGCAACAAAACAGCATACAGTCAGAGCGGACCCTTTACTGCAGATTTAAAGAGACATACTCTTGCAGTTCCATCTGTTTGGAGACAGTCAGGGTCAGGTGTAGGATTCCAATAAACTGCTGTTTAGTAACAGATACATTTCCTCATGTATGACAAAACTAAGAAGAAGGGAATTACATAAAACTGAAAAGACCAAAGACATTTGCATTCTTGCTGTCAATTATAGTGTGGTTTTCTTAGTGCCCTCTAAGAAACGTGTGTATATATAGAAATAAATATATATATATTGACCACCTGCCTAATATGCTATTGATCCTCCACGTGCTGCCATAACAGCACTGACCCGCAGAGGCATGGACTCTACAAGACCCCTGAAGTTGTCCTGTTGTATCTGGCACCAAGACGTTAGTAGCAGGTCGTTCAAGTCCTGTAGGTTGCAAGGTGGAGTCGCCGTGAATCGAACTTTTTTTGTTCCAGCACATCTTACAGATGCTCAGTTGGATTGAGATCTGGGGAATTTGGAGGCCAGGGCAACACCTTCAATTCTTCATCATGTTCCTCAAACCATTCCTAAACAATATGTGCAGGGTGCATTATCCTGCTGAAAGAGTCCACTTCCACAGGGAACTTTGTAGGCGCCTTCGACGGTGGACAGGGGTCATAATAGGTACTCTGATTGGTCTGCAGCTACGTAGCCCCATACGCAGCAGAGTGCGAAGTACTGTGTGTTGTGACGCATTCCTCTCATAACCATCATTAATTTTGTGTGAAGTTCCACAGTAGACGTTCTGTTGGATGGGACCAGATAGGATAGCCTTAAGCCAGGGACACACCAAGCCGACAGTTGACCGTCAGGCAACGTCGAGCCATTTTTGAGCATCGGCCGGCTTAGTTTTTTCTGTGTGTCCCGCACCGTTGGCTCTAGTCGGACGACGTCAGTTTATTTATTTATTTATTTTTGAGCTGATTGAACCTGTAGCATCGGACCGTCAGTGAGAGAACTCTGATTGGATGTTCAGTAGCGAACGAGTCAGTGCACGAGAATAAGAGCAAAAATAATGAAAGCAAGCAAAAAAAGTTATGACGGCACAGACAGTAGGCTGTTCTAATTTTACGTCATCTTACCTGAGCATTCCACTGCACGAATATTATCATAATAACATGAGCGGAGTGGAATAAAAACGTGATCAACATGATTGATATTCAAAATGGTAAGCAAATGCTTTGTTTATGGTTTGTATACCTGCAGTCTTAGTTTCACTTTCACTTTTTGAATGACGAATATAGACGAATATATCAGATTAAATAGGCCGTTATGTCCTTTACACGCATGCAGGCGCAGAACGCACATGCTAGTTGACAGTTTTCTGTAGTCCTTTCGGTGTGTTCAAGCACAGATTTTTCCCCCAACGCAGGAGACGCGAGGCGACTACACAGTTGGCTTTCATCAGCGCTTAACCCTTTAGTGCATTAATGAGCCTTGGTCACCCAACACCCTGTCCCCAGTATGTGGTTTGTCCCTCCTCGGACCACTGTCGGTAAATTCTCACCACTGCTGCTGACCGGGAGCAACTCACAAGTCTTGCCGTTTCAGAGATACTCTAACCCAGTCGCCTTGCCATAGCAATTTCGCCCTTGACAAAGTCACATAAATCTTTATTCCTTACATTTCTCCTGCATCCAACACGTTGATTATGAGAACTGATTGTTTGCTTACCATCTAATCTACCCAGACATTAATATGTGGCCTTAAGAGATCAATGATATATTCTAAATTATATCAAAATGTTATATAGCATATTAAACAACAACAAATTTGCCATCTGCTGACAGGAAAGATATGTGTGCCTTGTGTCCTACACACCCCTACACACCCCTCTCTAACCATGCTTTGTCTCTCCGTCCATCTCATTATTTTTTTCTCACTCTGTTTTGGCTTTTCTCTTTCTCTTCTCCTTCCCCACCCCAGTGTCAGTATTGCCTGTTACTGCTGGTCTTTGTCCATGTCCACACTTGTGCAGTAATTCAGTCTCCCTTTCTTTCTCTCTCCCCACCACTCCCAATATTCCACCTTTCTCCCTCAAGACCACCGCAGGAGGAAGATTCCTTTAACACTGCACATGTTCCTCGTACCCTCCCCCCACCCTCCGCCAACACCCTCTCTTTCTCTCAGAGTGGTGCATTGCTAAATATCCATCTCTTACTTTCCTTACCCTTGGCTTGCTGGGTAGCCCTTCCCACTTGTCTCTCATGCCCTCATATTGTCTCCTCTCTCTCTATCATTTTTCCTCTTCATTCTGGCCCAATGCCAGGACGTGCACCTGCATTCAGAGACAGACGAAAGGTGCGGATGGTCCGCAGGTCTCCTATTGTGTCAGCTCAACTTGAGATGGTGACCGTGCTTGTGTATATTTGCAGGTTAAGAGTGTCGGTGTGTTAATATGTATAGGACTTCCTACCAAAAGCTATTTCAAAGCAAATTCCTGCCACGTTTAGTATTGGAAATCATTGCTTGTTTTGAGTAGCACTACAGACTTGCAAATGATCACGTGAGTGACGAGAGAGAGCAGGTATAGAGGTTAGCAGCACCTTATTCTCTCACTAAACTCCTTCTGTCTCTGGGATACTATATTCATTTGCAATGAAGTGTGACTGTGTGTGTGTGAAGTAAGCTGCTCAACCTGTTGTACGTCTGCTCTCCCTTCTGTATGTTTAAAGTATAGGAACACTTGAACATTGCAGATGTGCAAAGAATTATGGGTAATTACCAGGGGTGTAGGAATGATCTGAAAAGTGGCATTTTCCTACAGATGAGTGCAAAATCACACTCAGAAATATACGTTAAATATCAAATATATTCTGATTGTGTGATGTCGTGCAGCAGTTTCACATTCAGGAAACTTGTCGCATTGGGTCTGGTTAGGACACTGTGTTAGGGTCTTTTAATTTTAAAGGGGTCATATAATGCCATTTTTGTACAAGCTAATATGATTATTTAGGGTCTAAATTAAAAGTTTGTAATATACTTTAATTAAAAATTCTCATTAGTATTGTAAGAAAACACTTATTTTACCTGGTCAAAAACAGCTCTGTTTTCAGCACGCCGTTTCAGTGTATATGACTTTAAATGATCATGAGCTTTGCTGACTCCGCCTCTCTGTTCTATGCGTCACCAGAGCCGGCTCTGGCGTACACCGTTTGTAACACAATAACCATAACGCGTTGTTCAGTATAAACGTGGGATTATGCATTATATTGAGAACGTCATACATAGAAAACATGCCGTAATGTACCCTGAGTGTAAACCTTAGACGCATTCATTGTGAAGCATGCAGCTAGCGATTTACAAGGATTAATATAAATGGTAATATAAAGTTTAATAAAACGTTACACTCACTTCAGTTCTTTTGGAGGTTCAGCAGGAACACGAATATCTGCTACCGATCCTTTCAGGAGCAGCTTCTTAGCAAAACCAGCTTTATACTGATCCTCGTTTATAAAGCAGTCTGGTGAGAAATGATTCGCGCAAACATGAGCATTGACGTTGCTCGTGGGGAATATTCCCTTCGAAAACAAACTCAGCCACTGCGTCTTCAGCGGTTCGGATTTAGGAACATTAAAATGACTGCTGTGTTCGTTATTACACCCAAGAACAGAACACCACAATCGCTTAGACGCCATTCTGCTCATAGACAGTGCTCCAGCATATCAACAATGACCGCGCCGGTCCGCGCTGACTATGATTGACAGCTAGCGAGGGCGGGTCTGTGTTGAAACGCGGCTGTCGCGGCTGTCAATCAACAATCGTGGGAGGGGCGTCCGTTTTATTTACGTCACAAAAACGAACGGCTCAATTTAAGACAGGGGAAAACATATAAGGAGATTAAAACAAAACCACTGGATGGATTTTTATCATTATATGATGGTTGTGTACAGACACTGCCAACACACATTTCAGTACAATCAACTTGTAAAAGTGCATGTACCATTATATGACCCCTTTAAGTCCTGCGTCAAACTTCTTCATTTCCAGTGTTATGATTATAACAGCCGTTGACACCATTGCATTTTTAGTGTTGCCCGCCACCCATGCATGCCGCAAAGAACAGACTGACATCCACATGTAGCTTTGGATGACTGACAACAGAACAGACAAACAGTGGGTTGATTCTGGCACAAAACACTGTCTGTTGTTCTGTCTGTGTGTGTGTGTGTCACTTTATGATTACTATTAGCAAGGCTACAGAGGTACCCTGTACTGAGCTGAACAAGGGAGAAATGGTTCTTCGCTGCATGTAATTTTGTCATTCCTTCAATCTCATGATAGACCCTCCTCTCCCTCCTCCGCCGTACTTTCCTCCATCCCCCTCTCACTCCATCTCGTCTGCTGTCGTCCATACTACGCTAAATGCTCTATTTGTTTCTGCCCTCAGCACAGTCATAACTATTCAGAGCAGAAAAAGACGGCTGCACATGCAAAAGAAACATACCCTGACACATTTCAGTTAGCTGTCTTTCTCCTCCACACCTCCATATCTCGCTCAGCCTCTCGCTCTCAAGGTACCAATATGGCACTCAGGAAAGATGGAAAGTGGGGAAACAAACTGTGACAGAGAGAAAGTCCCTGCCTTGGGCACATTTTCTGTCTTTATTTCTCTTATTCCATCTCTCATTCTCTCTATCTCTGTCCCTCCCCCCTTCCCTCTTTTTTTCCCTAGGGAATTAGGTGAAAGGCCGGGCCATGCTTTCACAGGCCAGTCTACTCACATCCTATTATCAGCTGAACTGCTGCCCAGATTCAGCATCTCAGCTGACCACAGCTCTACTGTACCTGTAGCCTGACCTCCTCTCATTTTTAATGCGGCTCAGGCCGGCCGCTTAGACCGCAGGGTGATTTTTCTATAGCACTTGCGACTTGTAAAAGCATGAAGATATTAGTCACGATGAAATGGAAGTAGCGACAGATCCTTTCTTCTTTATTGCGAGTGTAACGGATTAGTGAAAAAGAAAGAATGCTGGGTGGAGACTGTTTTATGGATTGGTTGTTTATTGGATTTTGAGATGTGGGTGTTGCACTCAAAAGTGGAGGCAGATAAACATGAGCTTGCAGGGGCGGAGTTTAAGGGACTAAATTATTGGACAAGTCCTGCGTACTGTACGTCACCAGAGAAGTCTTTTGTTTTCATCAAAAGGTCCAGTTATGATATTTTGAGGTAAAAAAAAAAGAGAGAAACATGCACGGTTGAATTGTTTATAGTAAGATCTGTAAAGTGCATAAAATAGATACAAGATAAATGCATAAAAACAAACCCTTATTTTCAGTCAGAATAATAGGTTAACGCTAGACTTTGACTTGTACACACAGTATAACTACAGCATAAACTGTACTTCTCTGTCCTGTGTGAAGTGTGTCTGGGCTCTTGGGTCTGCTCTGCTGTCTTGATGTATTACAGACAAACAGAACAGCCCACTTATAACAACCCTGAAAACTCACTGTTCAAAAGAAGCACTAGGAGTCCTATGAGAGAGACAAGGAGGAAAGGAAGGGGGAGGGAAGCAGAGATTAATAAATGATTTTTCTTTATTAAATGTGAAAGGGGGTTTTGAGCCCCTCTCTAATTATCTCTACTCAGTTTGAAGCCCAAACTGGGGAATTTCAGCCGGGCCTATTAAATCTACCTGATTATGGTCTTTCATCAGCTGTGCCATTAGGATTTACACATTGAGTGTGTATGTGAGGGGCATAGTTAAACTTCTTAAAATCAAATCCTTCATTACTCATTTAGCTGTGCATTCTCTTAAAGGGATAGTTCACCTGAAAATGAAAATTCTCTCATCATTTTCTCACCCTTATGTTTTTCCAGACCTGTATGACTGTCTTTTTTTGGTGGAACACAAAAAATAATATTCTAGCCACTATTCTCAGTGTAATGAAAGTTAATGGAGACTGTGACTGCCTGGCTCAAACAACAAAACAAAAAAGCAACATGATAGTATCATAAAAGTGGATCTCAATGCTTTTTCCCCCAATAATATATTCAAAGACCCTTCCGTCTATGCTAATATGTACCTCTGGTACTTCTGTTGAAATAAATAAATAAAAACTCTTAACTTATAAAATTAGTTTAATGTTGTACATTTTGTAATTTTTAAAAGAAATTCAATTAACATTGTTAATGTAACTCAATATAAATAATTTTAGGACTTATTAGGGCCCCCTGGAAGTTTACAGAGTGGGTCCCGGTGCCCTGGTTGAGAACCACTGGTCTATATGACTCATGCACTATATCACAAGTCTTCTGAAGTCATGCGGTGACCATGTGCAAGAAACGCAGACAAATTTAAGTTACTATTCTCTGCTTTGATTCAGATATTTTTTAATGAATTGATTTTTTTAATTGACATAACAGGTCTGAATGATTCATTCATGAATTGGAATGATCCTGATTCTTGAACTTGGTGAGTTATCAGTGAATAGTGACTTAAAGCATGTGTTTGAGTCCTATGTCATTGGAATATAAATTGTATGTATCACTTTTAGCATTTTTATGGTGCTTTTGCATCCTTTTTGAAGCTTGAAATCATTCATTTTAATTCAAAAAGGTGAAACGGATAAAGAGCAACTAGTTGAGTATTTTATTCAAAATTTCTCCTTTATATTCCACAGAAGAAAGAAAGTCATACTGTAGGTTTGTAGCAACATGAGGGAGAGTAAATTATGATATCATTTAAAAGATTTTTGGGTGAAGTATCCCTTTAAAATTATTACGGTTTCATAAAACCCAGAAGATTTCAGAAATTCGCCATTTGTGAAGTTGTTCAAGAGCACATGCTGAGACTTGCACAGGGAAGTCTAGTGTGAAGATTATCTGCTGTGTCAGGGGCACGAAGACCGTAAAGGACAAACCCAAGAAGATGAACCTCTCTCTCTCTCTCTCTCTCTCTCTCTCTCTCTCCTTTCTTCCACCTTCTGTCATTCCAGCACAGACTTGCGTTTACCTCCATCTGTCTGTCTCTCTCGCCTCTTGGCATTTTCATTTTGTGTCTTTACACATTCCCACCCTTTTCAAATCCTCCCTTCTTCCTCTCTCACTCTGCTGACCCATCTCCCCTCTCTCCTTTGGGTAGGGGACAGCTGTCACTACTACAACAGTTTCACAGGGGGGAGCAGGGACGGGTTTGTTGCTATGGCAATGCCAGGCCTTGTGCCGGCATGGGGAGCAGCTCGTGCCGCGTCTTAGTAGGATAATCCATTGTAATCCCGCAGAGGGGAGGCCGACACATATACGCGTTCGCGCACACATTCCCTGCAGGGCGGCTGAGGAAGTAGAAGTGAAAGAATTAGCATCTGTTACTGCTTGTGCTCGGGTCAGCTCCGCTGAGGCTTAAAAAAAAGCAGAGCCGACAGAAGCTACCGGGCCTCACGTGAAAATGCAAAAGTACACACCACTGGTTCAAAACCCACATCATACACCGTAAGTGAACGGTGCTGTATGACCAGTCTGACTGTTCCTCTCAGGTTCTCATAGTGTCTTATGAATCATGTAGCATTGAATGTATACAAGATGAACGCCAACACAATGCCGCCATTACGAGTGAAAAAAGTTTTCTTAAAGGGGGAATTCACTGGCAAGATCAATGCTGTTTTAATTAAAGTAGGAAGTAGAAAGGTTTAAAGTAAGTAAGTCTTTATGTAGAAAGTAAAGGTTTTTCATCAAGCAAACTTTTTAGTGAAGATGACACAAAACTACAGACACTGTAACAGCTGGTTGACATTTGGCAAACTTACACTTTAAAGCCTGAGTTTCCAAGCTGAGGGAATGTTACATTTTGACCCAAAGAAAATTCTGCCATCCTTTATTTATCGTCATGTTGTTTCAAATCCAGTGTTATTTCGTATTGACAAAGTCATACAGGTTTGGACCGTCATGTGGGTGAGTATATGATGACAGAATTTACATTTTTAGGTGAGCTAATTTGTTAACTGACATTATGGACATGATGTAAACCCTAACACTCAAAATACCTAATTGGTTTGAGTAGGAAAAACTTAAATTAAACTAATTAGTTCAGTCAAATTAACTTTTATGAGTATTTAGCACTTTCTTTTTCTTTCAAGTTCACAGAATGGATATATTTTAAGTAAACTGAACTGTTTCATTGTTTTGAGTTTTATGAAATTATTTCTTTTAATTTAGACGAACTTAAGTTTAACTGAAATGGCTGGGATGTATATTTCCCAGCATGCTTTGCCGATGGCACTCGAAAGGGAGAGTAAATGCTAAAGTTAAGTGTAATGCAATGTTTTTTTGTGCAAGATTAATGTTAAGCGGGTGATTTAGTAATGATTAATGTTTCGTTATGCTAATTTAGAAGAATTTCTGTTAATGTTGGTTTTAGGATAGTTACCATCATGGTGACAAGTGGTGCATGAGCTTGATTTGAGAGCAAATAAAATCTTTATATTGCTGCAAGTGTTACTGTACAGCATACTATTGTTAAGATGTTAACAAAATAGTATGTTAGCAAACTAGCTTGTTAAAGCTAGCTAAGTTTATACTAATAAAAGTGTTCACATTGAGATTACATGAAATTTTAAGTTAAATGTATGAATTAGTGTACTCAAACATCTCAAGTTAAGAATAATTCAAATTTACAAATACAAAATAAAAAATATGTCAGTTCTGCTTACTTAAACTTTGAATTTCTTAACTTAAAAAATTTGAGGCAACTGATTGCCTTACATTTTACATTGCCAACTTATTCGGGTTTACAGTGATTTGAAGGCTAGCTTTTATTGGTCATAATTAAGTCATAATTGTGACTGTTGACTGTACAATTTACTATTGTGTACTGTTCACCAAGAATAACCATAAATCTTACCAAATGCTACCAATTTAGCTATTTATGTGGCAACAGGCTCATAAAAACATTCCCGTCATTCTCTGCACTAGATAATAGATCAAATATATAGATAATGCACCAATTCTTTTGCTCCTCATTTTGATAAAACACTTAATTTTTCCTGTGTTTTAAGTGATAAAGAAAGAAAGAAATATGAATTGCCCAAAGTGTCCATTCTGTTCTAACCAAATCCACTTTAATGCCCATTGTAATTATGACTTCTTAACGTCTGTAGAAATTTCCAGGAAAAATCCTGCTTAACTGCTCTGTTAAATCCGGCACGTACGAAAAATAAACAAGTGCCTGAAGAACAGTATGAACTCTAGTGTGGTTTTACCTGCGCTAGAAATTTAGCCTTCACACAGTGGTTATTTCACTATAACATCCATAATATATACACTCTTAATTGTGGTTATTTCATATACACCTACAGTTATATTTTATGCTGGTATGCATATGCATGCACATACTGTATATTATTCGGAAAAACAGACATTCTTATGCATGAATATATACATTCATAAGTGTGCGCGGGTGTAAGGAGCTCTGTTCTTTGTCCGTGTGTGTGTGTGTGTGTGTGTGTGTGTGTGAGAGAGAGAGAGAGAGAGAGAGAGAGTGTATGAATCAATGTATTATTTGTTTGTGACAAATGGAATCCAAGTCACGCCGTGTGTAGTCTCATGGTCTCATAAATTGACCGTTGAGTGAGAAATTTGTATATTTGTTTGTGAATGCATTTTGATTTGTTAACAGTGACAGTGAGCCCAAAAAGTTTTGGACACATAAATGCCTGGACATCATTGCATTAGATACAACATTTTAAACCAAGTCTCATCTGCAAACAAATTGTGCTTAAAAAAAAAAAAAAAACTTTTTACATGCATTAAAAAACACATGGTTTCCAAATGTTTTGCTCTTGGATATTCTGTGTTTGAGCTTGTGCATTTTTACCATGTGTGTTGAAGCATGTGTAAGTGTATGCATTGTGTGAGTTTTGGCGTGCTTGTGCATGCACGTGTATGTGTGTGCATGTGTGAAGGCCCACATGGTTTAGTAGTATTTTTAGCTCTGTGATTCATGCTTTAGTTGTTCTGATGTCGTAGAATTGAGCTGATTTGAATGGTGAGCTAGATTTTCATGTAGTCCGCTGTCCCCTACTACACACACTGCAGGAGCTACAGGCTATGCTCTGTACATGACATACGGTAATTTAATTTATTGGCCCATTGCTGCATTAAAGAAACAATTCCCTTAATTAATGCCATGCTTTATCTGTAGCGTTTATTTAAATCAATGTTCTCAGACCGGACTACAATGAAAACATTGATTTATACCGGCTCCTGTTAAATATGAAATCGCTGTTGTAGATTAAATCATATTGATTAAAATGTTTGCTCTTAATCCAGAGAAGGATAAGTGTTTAGGCCAAGTAAAGGTTGATTTATGGTTCATTTTAATAAACATGTTGTTATTGCAAAACAGTTTAAAAGAAGTGCTTATTTCTTTGATTTGATAAGAAAGAATGAGACTTGAGCTTGGTGTTTGGAGTGGCCAATCAGATTTTTTTAATGCCCACTGAGAACTGAAAGACCTGCATAATTAAATACTGCATAAGATCTGTTCCAACACACAGTTCACTACGACAGCATCCTACTTGAATAGAATGTATAGAAAAGACAATAGAAAAGTGACTGATTTGGAATGCTCTACATTGTTTGGCATCAGGCCTCGCACCACAATAACGCTACTGCTCCTAACCCTAAGGATTAGGTCACATTTACCTTTGTATGGTGAAATCCTGTGGGTGAAATGGTGAAGTGAGGTAAAAAAAATTAGGATTTTACATCGGATTCAAGTTTGTTACATTTTAAACAAGCAATTTTGTTGTGCTGACCAATATATGGCTGGTTAGTTTGGGAGGGATCTCTGAGTTAGTCAAGTGCTACATGCATTGCTACCCTATTGATAATGGACGGTGGAAATTTCGGTGAAATTTCGTTCAGGTTTCATTAATGTGAAGGTGCCTTAACCCTAAGTCACAACCGATTTCAATTGAGTTAGAATGTAACGTTGTTAATAAGAACATTTTTAAATAGATTGAATCATTATATCAATATATTTTCCAGTATATTTTTTCTCAGTTGAATTATAATAGTTTATAATCAACATTTCACACTCAAATCTCGATCTTAGGTAAATTTGTGTACTTTTTCACTGAGTGAGCATATTGGGAGTGTCTTTTCCATGAAGGTTAATGTATATGTTATGCTACCTTACAATTTGGTGTGATGGTGTTACTTCTGCCTTCACATGTGACACCTTAAAATGCTGTTTTGGTAGGCAGCTCCCTTAGTTTTGTAATACAGCCATAGTGCGTTTGCTTTAAAAAAACACCCTGTGGTGAAAATCAAGTTTTTAATGTTATGTCGACTTTAAAGTCCCTGTAAAGGCAATTTCAAAAAAAAATTCTAAACACATTATAAATGTTAGAAATGTATTGATTAAACATATTACAAAGACTGTGAACTGTGAAGTACTGAATTGTGGAGTTAGACCGTTAAACAGTTTTTCACCATTGCTATTTTCCGGATTTTCTGGGCGGGGCTAAAACGGGGCTCGATGACGCACTGGAGCCCTTGAGCTCCTGGACACGCCCCTACTTGATGACGCACTAAAGCCGCTGAGGCTGGCCGCTCCTAACAATATTATAGAGCACATTCACATCAGTTTGCCGCTCATTCGCGAGTTACTGTCAGTACTATTATTAGTAACGGCCTACAGATTGCTAGCTAGCTATGCCTTTGTCACGGAAATGCGTAACGTTACTACCTGGATGCGATCACCGGATCAGTACAAAACAGATCGGTGTCCTTATTTACATTTCCGAAAAACGATTACATCAAGAAGAAGTGGATTAATTTTGTGAAGAGCCACTTTGATGGAGAGCTGAGGATCACTGCCAAAACCACCTCTGTAAGTGATCATTTTACACGGGATAGTTTTATAAACTTTCATCAGAGACAACTGGGATTCACTGATAATCCGCTGTTACTGGTGAATGGGGCCGAACCGACTATCTCCCGCCTCGGCCTTCATCCTCCAGTCGCGCCGACAACTGGTGCCATCATCGGCAGTGCGTGCCCACCGTGCGAGCATCTATTCCGGCTGTAGAGTTGAGTGTGGCGACGGCAGCTTTCCCGCGAGTGGGCGTGGCTTCAGCACAGCCAGCGGACACGCCCCCAGCGTTTGAGAGCAGAGAATACTACTCATTTTTTCAAGATTTTGATAGCTTATTTTATGTACTTGCTGGCTTTTTTTATCATTCAAATTTGGCTGGGTGACTAATAACACATTTTTCTGTGGTGTGACAAACTCAGAACACATACTTAATTTTGACTTTACAGGGACTTTAATTCAAATTATGAATGGATTATTTATAGCCTAGAAAGAGTACAAAGACAGCTCCCTTTATAATTACTAAAAAGCTGTCTCTCATCTCAGTTCGAGATCTCACAAAGTTCCATTATAAATAATCAATGAAGCTGTCTATACAATGAATCTCTTGTTTACATCTTGGATCAGGTAGTCCGAGGTGGTGTGATTGAGTGGAGGTGGAGACCAATGTGCATATTCATGTTCAGTGCCGCTGCTAGCCATTTTGGTGCCCTAAGCATAATTCCTTTATGATGCCCCCCCGCCCCCCCCTAAAAAAAAAAAAAAACATTTTAATTTAGGATTTTCATTTAGGGGGGCTAAGCCCCCAATGAGGGTATGATTTATAAAAAAAATGCAAAAATTAAAAAGTAACACTTTAGTTTAGGGTCTAATGCTTACTATTAACTAGTTTCATTACCATGCAATGGCATGGTTTTATAATCACTGGGGTTCCGAATTTGAGGCAGGTTAGTTAGGGGTGTTCGGGGGAAATTTTGGATTTTTCTGAACTACAGATGTGCATTTTAAGATGTTGTGAAGGCAAAAAAAAAAAAAAAAAAAAAAATATCGATAACAACAGCTTTAAAACCATGTCAGTGGGCAGCTGATTATTTTTCTCTCCTTATCAGCATCACACTCTTTTTCTCTTTGTTTTTCTCTTGCCCTGTCTCTTCCCCTCCTAAAGTTGGCTTTTTTTAATTTTCTAAAGGTTACAATTTGTATTTTATTCTCAATATGTACACATTCATTATTAATCCTGTGGCTAACATGATGAAAACGGCTTTGTTCATGTTTCTTGTCCCCTCACAATGACAATAGCCTAAACTATTACACTAGGCTACATGTTACATAGGCCTATTTTCAGTTCAAAATAGCGAAATTAGACAAAACTATATTAGTTTGCCTAATTATTTTTTGTCATTCGTTTAACATTTATGACCTAAAAAAAACTGTCAAATAAAGTTAAGTTTAGCTACTTACATCTTATCTCGCACTTGACCGTACACTGAAGCGTCGAGTTGCACTGTTAAAATTCGCGCTCAGCGTCTGTGAACATAAAGCCCGCCTACTTTGATTTGATTGGTCATCTCAAATATTCTGACATTGACGAGCAGTGACAGACCAATGAGGCTCAGATGAACACACACATGACACACACACACACACACACACCCTGTCCTGTGTTTCTGACGTGCTCTCTGTCTCTGCTCGGCGCCGCTGCGGAATGAAGAGGAAGAACGCGCTGAATCTGATTATAACAAGAAGTTTGATGATTGGTTTTTCATTAGGCTATTTTTGGTGCCCCCTCAGCACTTGGTGCCCTACGCACAGCGCGTGATGCGCGTGGTGGGAGCGGCGGCGCTGTTCATGTTTCTGCATATACTAAATTAAGAAAGGGTGTAGAGTTAAAAGTCGAGCTATTTTAAGGCAAACTTTTAAATATGTCATTTTGATGATCAAAGATTAGTTTTAAGGTATACAATTATTGACTGCAGGGGTACTTTAAATGAAACCTGGATGTCTTAAAGTGAGAGTATGTGTTTGTTTTTTTGTTTACATCTGTGTTGAGGAAGTACTTTATGATGAGTTTGTTGGCAGCTGGTGGCTGATGCAGCACTCTGCTCTTCTCACATGCCCTCTGCCCCCACACCCCAGGGGAATCATGGGTAAAGCATTGATTGACTGTTTGTGGACCATTCTCACAACCTGACAGCAACTCAACGAGCCTGGTTTCAATCAGCATGTTTGTGTGTGTGTGTGTGTGCCCTTGTGCCTATTAGACCCTTGCCCTCTTAAACACACACACACACACTCCAGTGTTTTCCTGTCCCCAGTGCGCTAAATGCCCCAATGAATCACTGTGACATTCAGAGCAGCTGGACCGCACTGTCAGCCCTCTCTCTTTCATTTCCAGTATCCGAGCTCTCTCCCTCTCTCTCTCTCTCTCTCTCTCTCTCTCTCTCTCTCTCTATATATATATATATATATATATATATATATATAATTATTTTTATTTTTATCATTAAGAACTGGGAGGAGAGAAGGGGCGAAGCAAGCAGACCTGGGTGGGTCTCTATTGTGCAAAAGTGAGATGGAGAGATGGGGGCAGAAGAGGGTGAGAAGGGGTGAATTTTTCTTCTTTGAACCATCTGTACAAACTGAATATTATATACTAAACACACACGTATGTGTACATACATACATACATACATGCATATGTACCTGTATACCTGTGTGTGTGTGGTACTGGTCAAAGGTTTGGAAACATTGATACTCTGTTATTATCAATGTTGGAAACAGTTGTGCTGCTTAATATATTTTTGGAACCAGTGATATTTTTTCAGGATTCTTTGATGAATAAAAGTTTAAAAAGAACAGCATTTATTAAAAATAAAAATCTTTACTATCACTTTTTTTCAATTTAACACATCCTTGCTTGATAAAAGTATTAATTTCTTTCCAAAAAAAAGAAAAGAACGGTAGTGTATATTGTTACACAAGATTTCTATTTTAAATAAATGCTGTTCTTTTTTAACTTTTTATTCATTAAAGAATCCGGAAAAAAAAAGTATTATATGTTAAAAAAAATATCTAAAAAATATTAAAGCTGCAGTCCGTAGCTTTTTTTGGGTTAAAAATTATCCAAAATACATTTTTGAGAAAATGCATAACCAGCCAGTGTTAAAAACTATATGCTTGCCTTAGCTCGATTCAAAACGGTAAGCTTGTAATAATGTTTTTAATTCCAGTGGTACTGGTGGATTTCCGCAGGAGATTCGAGCATGTCTTTGCGTCATTACGTCACACCCGTACACATAAAGAAGAGTCTCGGCTAGTAGGCTATGAGTGTGAGGATGCTGGAGGTGGAGATTTATAGCCTTTTCTCACAGCACTTGATACAATTAAACTTATCAATTTGATGGGGGATCCAGAAAGGTTCAAACGACAATCACCAGTGACAACTAGAGATTCACCCGCTGTAAAATGCAAAAGACTTCGTTCGGACTTCAGAGTGGCTGCAGAAAAAAAGAGACTGCAACCGAAAACAAGGATAATATCGGAAGGACATTACATGTAGTCACGCAATGCTGATGTTGTTAACATTAACAATTTGAGAACAAAGTATAATTTGCACGGTTTTACGTGATATGATAAGCGATTGTTAGATTTAATCAGCGTGATTTACTGCAATGTCAGAACCAGAACAAAAGTGGATGTTACTTACTTGTTAAGATTACATTTTCATTTCATGAAAATTATTATGTTGGTCATACTTCCAAAAAGAATAATCTGTGATTCTGAATGCCAGTATCCACACCGGCGCGGTGACTGACAGCTGCACACTCTCCTCAAAGATTGGATTCATCCGCGCTGTGCCGTGTCGAGGGTGTCGAGGCACAACTCACGTAAAGTTGATAATTCCGCGAAGGACTGTAATTGCAGATTTCGAACAGAGATGGCGACAAAGAGGAAAAACTGCGGACTGCAGCTTTAAGCAGCACAACTGTTTCCAACATTGATAATAAATCAGCATATTAGAAGGATTTCTGAAGGATCATGTGAAACTGAAGACTGATGAGTAATGGCTGATGAAAATTCAGCTTTGCCACACAGAATTAAATTGTATTTTAAAGTTTACATAGAAAACGATAATTTTAAATTGTAATATATTACAGGGTATGAATGCTTTCACAAGGCACTGCAACTTACACGAGGAACATTGCAAGTAATTTATCATGCAAATTATATTCAAATGTATAATTATAGTTAATTAATGTGCGTTTTTATAGTTATAAATAAATATACGTTACTTCAGTGCTGAGTGCTGTGCTTAGCTGTTAGACAATTTGCATGGTGAAAAATCTTTGAAAGGTTGAGGAGGTGTGCAATTTGTCATTTAATTCTGAAGAATTGAAGGACGAGGGAGAAGCTGTTAGGAACGTTTGTGGTAGGTTGCGGTGAATAAGATTCTGTTAGACTGCAGAGGGGGGAGTTGACTGACAGGCTCAGGTTTATTTGAGAAACCCAGTGATTGGAGGTCATCTGCATAAAAAAAAAAAAAAAAAACAGTGTGCAAGGAATGCACACCATCTCTCATTTCCTCCTGCTTGACGCCACCCTGTTTAGATGCCGTGTACGTGTGTGTGAGAGGTGGGGGCAGGGGTCTTCAAAAAGTACACAGTCTGTCCTCATGGACTGCACCCCTTGATGAAATGTTTGTGTTATGGTGACTCCTCACAGGCCCTGCTGTGTAGACTGGATCATTACGTCTGATTGGTCGTTACTGAGATTCTGAGACAGGAAGCACAGCGGTGTTATCGACTGTTGTGCCTGCACCCCTCTGCGTGTCTGTGTGTGTCACATGCAAACACACAAACCTGCTAGAGTAATTACGGGAATAAACATAGCGACAATCACTCGACCTAATGTTTTTTTTTTTTTTTCTCAGAGATGTAGAAATTTGTATACAGCATTGATGTAGTTAACGTTGAAAAGAGTAGGGTTTTTTTTTTACATTGCATAAAATATATAACATGTTGCAAACTTGCAAAATGCAGCAGAATCTAAAGTCGCCTTTGACCTCACTTTTGAGAAATGTATTTGTAGGATGCCCTAATTTTGCCCTAAAATCAGGATGGATGGCAAAAACTCCATGATGTTGAGATGCAGTGGGTTTGATGATTAAAAGGGAAACTCTCCTCAGGAGTGAACTGGAGTGGGTCCAGATGAGTGACATGAGCCAGGGCTAATCATATTTCACGCTTGTCACACGGTTAAGAGGTTTTATTGGCCGTCATTATTTGCATCAAATGAGAAGGGAGAGCTTCAGGAAGCTGCCACCTACTTTCAGGGATTCATATCGTGTTAAGGAGGTTATCAAACCGCCGTTCCACTGGCCTTGCTTAAGCACAAGGGTTTGTATTGTATGTTTGGTCTGAATACTGAATAGTGAAGCTGGTCTGAATACTACACTACTATGATAAAACAACTCCTATCAGTCCAGATATCTCAAAGATGAATTCTGTGTGTTCATGGTCCACAGCTAATACTCCAAAGTGACAAATGAAATGAAAATTTTGAATGCTGGACAGTTGTTGTTTTTTCAGTTTGAGCAACAATTTTCAACCTATATTCATAATTTTCTACTTAATTGGTTGTTATCATGTATTTAGTATCTGAACTACCAATAAATGCCACCGTTTAATTGAATATATTGTTTACATGAATAACTCAACTCATCTGTCTCAACCCATTTAAAACAGGTGAAAATAAACGTGCGACTATTTAGACTGAAAAACGTCTCAGGTTACTACTGTAACCATAGTTCCCTGAGAAAGGGAACGAGACGATGCGTCACTTGACGCTTTGGGAACGCCCCCAGCGTGAATGCGTCTGAGCATCAATGTCAACTAGTCCAATGGAAAGAATGAGCGTCACGGGCGGGTGACGTCATGACCAGGAAGGCATAAGAGCACATCCGGTGAAACGCGGCATTAGCTTCAAAAAGTCGAAGCAAGCCGATCACAGGGATGCAGGAACTATGGCAGGGTGACGCATCGTCTCGTTCCCTTTCTCAGGGAACTATGGTTACAGTAGTAACCTGAGACGTTCCCTTTCGAGGGAACTCGCGATGCGTCACTTGACGCTTTGGGAACGAGAATACCCAAAACGCCAGAATTCCAAGTGCCTGAGTGTCAGTCTGTTGGAACTAAGCACTAAGCACCTGAGAACCTGGGGCAGCATCCAGGTCCAAACTGTAAAACCTGACGAATGTGAGCGGTGAGGACCAGCCTGCCGCATCACAAACGTCTTGGAGAGAAACCCCAAATAACAAGGCTTTAGAGGCCGCCATACCCCTCGTTGAGTGAGCTCTGACCGCCAAGGGACACGGATGGTCAGAGTACTCGTATGCAAGTGAAATAGCCTCGACTATCCACTTACTAACCGTCTGTTTAGAAGCAGGAAGACCCTTCTTAGGTGATCCAAAGCAAATAAATAACTGGTCGGACTTCCTCATTGAAGATGTCCGATGAACATAAGTCTCCAGTGCTCGCACTGGACACAAGAGGTTCAGCCTTTCCTGGTCCGCAGATGTAAAAGGAGGAGGACAGAAAGCCTGCAGCACGATAGGCCTCGGAATCAAGGTCGGCACCTTAGGGGCGTATCCCTGTTTCGGATATAAGAATGCTTTGACCATCCCCGGTGCAAACTCAAGGCAAGTGGGGGAAACCGAAAGGGCCTGAAGGTCTCCAACTCTCTTAAGGGACGAAATAGCTAGTAGAAAGATAGTCTTAAGGGTAAGAAATCTCTCTGAAACCGAATCTAAGGGCTCGAATGGAGCCCTAGACAGGCCTTCGGTAACACTTTATTTTACGGTGTCCTTGTTACACGTTACATGTACTTACTGTAGTAATAACAGTAAATTATGCATAATTACATGTAACTAACCCTCAACCAAATCCTAATCCTACCCTATTCCTATAGTAAGTACATGTAGTTACTTAATATTACTCTGTACTTAAATATATAATTACACTGTAACAAGGACACCTTAAAATAAAGTGTAACCCAGGCCTTCTAGTACTATTGCTAAATCCCAAGCTGGCACCCTAGTGCGAGTTGCAGGCCTCAGCCTCAATGTGCCACGAAGGAAACGTGTAATGAGGGGGTCTCGACCCAACGATGTACCACCCACCAGGGCGTGGTAAGCCGCAATGGCCGCCACGTAAACCTTAAGTGTGGAAGGACATAAACCTGACGTAAAGCGCTCCTGCAGGAACTCGAGTACTGTGTTCACAGAACAGTTAACCGGATCCCACTGATGTCGGTGACACCATACAGAAAAAGATTTTCCATTTCAGCGCATATAGTTTCCTAGTAGCTGGAGCTCTGGAGCTTAGGATGGTCTCAGCAGCCTCAGCTGAGAGACCACTCTCTATGAGTTGGGCCCCCTCAGAGGCCAAACCCACAGGTTCCAAATCTCTGGTCGAGGGTGAAATATTGTGCCCCCGGCCTGAGACAGAAGGTCTCTCCTGATCGGGATCTCCAAGGGAGGACCGTCTAAGAGATGGATCAGGTCCGCAAACCAGATCCGACTCGGCCAGCGTGGTGCTACAAGCAGTAGGCTTATTCCGTACTGGCGGACTCGTTCCAGAACTCCTGGGAGCAGAGCAACAGGGGGAAATGCGTACAGACGTAGCCTCGGCCACGTCTGCACCATAGCATCCAGCCCCAGGGGGGCTGGGTGAGTAAGGGAGAACCAAAGTGGACAGTGCGTCGTATGCTGAGATGCAAACAGATCCACCTCTGCTTGGCCGTAAAACTCCCAAATTTTCTCCACCGCCTCGGGGTGGAGTCTCCAGTCCCCTGGCCTCAGCTCCTGCCTCGACAGGATGTCTGCCCCCACATTCTGGTCCCCAGGAATATACACTGCCCTCAGGGAGAGTACCTTCCCCAGAGACCACAGGAGGATCTGGTGCGCCAGTTTGCAAAGCGGACGCGACCGCAGACCCCCCTGACGGTTCAGATAAGAGACCACTGATGTGTTGTCTGTCCGTACAAGCACATGATGGCCCCTCAGGTCTGGGAGAAACTGTCTCAACGCATTGAAGACAGCCATCATCTCCAGGCAATTGATGTGCCACGAAAGATGATGACTTTTCCACAGACCCTGAACAGAGCGGCCTTCCATTACCGCTCCCCAGCCGGTGAGGGAAGCATCTGTCGAGATCGTAACACGATGGCAAAGAGCTCCCAATACCGGACCCTGGGTTAAGAACCAATGTTTCCTCCATATAATTAAGGCACGAAGGCACCGCCGCGTGACCTTGATCATACGAAGTGGGTTTCCCCTCGGGGAGAACCCTCTGGTCCTTAGCCACCACTGTAAAGGTCTCATGTACAGCAGGCCAAAAGGTATCACGTTGGACGCTGCCGCCAAGAGACCCAACAGTCTCTCGAACTGTTTCACAGTGCGTGACTGGCCTAGCTTTAGCTCTTTGGTGGCTGTCAGGATAGCAGCTACACGAACGGGCGATAGAGTGGCCCGCATCGTCACTGAATCCCATACCACACCAAGGAAAGTGGTTCTCTGTACTGGAGAAAGAACACTCTTCTTGGCATTGAGCCTCAACCCCAACATCTGCATATGAGCGAGAACGACACCTCGGTGCCGAACCGCCAACTGCTCTGATTCCGCCAGAATCAGCCAGTCGTCGATGTAGTTCAGAATACGTATGCCCTGAAGCCTGAGAGGGGCTAGAGCTGCATCCACGCATTTCGTGAACGTGCGGGGTGATAAAGCTAGACCGAAAGGAAGAACCTGATATTGGTATTCTTTGCCCCCGAAAGAAAACCTTAGGAACTTCCTGTGCTGAGGGAGGATGGAGATATGGAAGTAGGCGTCCTTCAGATCTATCGTGACAAACCAGTCCTCGGATCTGATTTGAGTCACGATCTGTTTGAGTGTCAGCATCTTGAACTTGAGTTTCTGTACTGAACGATTCAACAGACGAAGATCTAAAATGGGACGCAACCCCCCATCCTTTTTTGGAACAATGAAATAACGGCTGTAAAAACCCGACTCTCTGTCGGGTGAGTACACCTGTTCTATAGCTTCCTTTGCTAACAGGGCCTTAGCCTCTTGCTCCATTACCAGAGCCTGCTCGGGATGCACCACTGTGGGCAGCACCCCGTTGTAACGAGGAGGACGAGAACCAAACTGGATTCTGTATCCTTTCTCTACAATCTGCAGGACCCAATGAGAAATATTCGGCAGAAGCTTCCACGCTGCCAGAAAATTTACTAAGGGAACCAGCCTCTCGAGGCTGGTCTCTGGTGTTATCGAGACAGCCAATTCCGGAGCCTGAAACATAATGGCAGGAACTACCTGAACTGGCCGCTCTAAAGCCCCCCTCAGAGGGCGAGAAACCGATGCTGTGCCGCAGCATAGCATCAGCGACTCGCTGGAGACCGCTGCGCCCTGAAGCACCGAGGGTGGCAGGGTTGGCAGAACGGGCTCGTGAGGACCCCGAAATGGAACGGGCACCGTATGATGAGGTGTACACCGCTCTATTTCGGTCGGGGCTGTCCTCACAGGCCTGATGCATGAACATCAGGACCTTTTTTTTTTCTGAGCCGAAGTCTTCTTCGCCTGAAGAACGGTCCTCAGATCCGGCTTCGACTTAGAAGACTTCGGCTGAGAGGGCTGCGTCTGTCTCCAGTTTCCACGTGGAGGTGCACGAGACGCAACACTCTCTTTCTGATGCACACGATATGATGAGCTAGACGGCTGGGGCTGCTCACGCCCAGCAGCCCCAGGGGGCTGGACACGGCGAGGGATAAACTTTTTAAAAGCGTCCGCTTGCTTTTTTGATTCCTGAAATCTCTCGACGACCGCATGGACTGCGTCACCAAAGAGACCAGAAGGTTCAAGCGGAGCATCTAACAAAAAAGCACAATCTTTTTCTTTAATCTCCGAAAGATTCAGCCATAAATGTCTCTCAGTAGCTACCAAAGCTGCCATAGACCGCCCAATTGCTCTGGCGGTCTCTTTAGTAGCCCTGAGAGAAAGATCGGTAGCCCGACGAAGTTCTCGAATATCGTCATGACTAACTCCCTCGCTATTATCCAGATCCCCCAGCAGGTCAGCTTGATAAGCCTGAAGCACTGCCATGGTATGCAGACATGCTCCAGCTTGACCTGCTGCCGTATAAGCTTTGCCCACTAACACCGACGTGGCTTTGAGCGGTCTAGTGGGCAAAGCCGAGGCTTTCAGAGACGATGCGGGCCCAGGGGAAAGATAGCTAGCTAAATTCGGTTCCGCCTGGGGCATCGCCTCATAACCATACTCTTTCAGCCCTCTAATTTTTGAATAAAAATTAACTTGAGGGCTGAAGAGACGTGAAGAGTATGGCTTATTCCATGATTTAGAAATCTCATTGTGAAGATCAGGAAAAAATGGAAGCCCTCGTGGTGGAGATGAAGCAGTAGAAGATAAAAAGCGCTCATCTAATTTACTCTTAGGACGAGCGCCCCTCTTATCAGATGGCCATTCAATCTTTAACTTATCTACAGCCCGCGACATAACATCCACCAGCTCATCATATGCTGGGGAAATAAATTGTGAATCTCTTTCCCCCATGTGTGTGCTTTCACTCTCCAAACTCATCGCATCAACCTCCTCGGAGGAAGAGCAATGAAGTAATGGAGGGCTCTCTCCCCGGGCGGAAGAAACCGCAGAGCGTGCTTCCGACACCGGGGGGAGAGCGCTGGATCTCTCGGGTAAGGAAGGAGAAAGAGCCCTCGGACCCGTCTCCAACCCCTCCGAAAGTTCCTTTTGCGATCCCCAGGAATGCAATCTCCGCGCTGCCTCAGCAGACGCGGGTCCTGATCCCTGCGGATCGCGAGCCTGCCCACTCTCTTTATCAAAGAGTGACAGGCGAGAGCGGAGCATGCGAAGCGGTAACATCTCACAATGCTGGCACTCAGCCCCCTCGAAGGCTGAGACCGCATGCTCCACTCCCAAACAAACGACACAAAGCTCGTGTGTGTCCCCACCCGTTAAATAACGCGGGCAGGGAGAAGCACACTGTTTGTACACTTGTTTAGTTTCCATCCTTTTCCGCAACAGACAACAGTAAATAGACAGAGACAAAATGACACAGATCGCTTGCTGAGACACAGAAGCTAATGCCGCGTTTCACCGGATGTGCTCTTATGCCTTCCTGGTCATGACGTCACCCGCCCGTGACGCTCATTCTTTCCATTGGACTAGTTGACATTGATGCTCAGACGCATTCACGCTGGGGGCGTTCCCAAAGCGTCAAGTGACGCATCGCGAGTTCCCTCGAAAGGGAACTACTTTGCATAAAGATAATGGCATAATATTATTAATAACATTTAATATTATTAATATTAATTATATCAACTAACGTTCAGAAGTTTGGGGTTAGTATGTTTTTGTTTTAAAAGAAATTAATACCTTTATTTAGCAAGGATGCATTAAATTGATCAAAGGTTGCAGTAAAAACGTTTACAATTCTATTAATAAATTAACTTTCTATTCATCAAAGAATTCCTGAAAAAAGTATCGCCGTTTCCATTAAAATATTAAAAGGCCTTTTTTTTTTTAGCATTGATAATATTTTTAAAAAGTTTCTTGAGCAGCAAATCAGCATATTAGAATGATTTCTGAAGGATTGTTTGACACTGAAAAAAATCAGGTTTGCCAGGAATACATTACATTTAAATTACAATCAAACAGAAACAGTTATTTTTACTGTAATGTAATAATTTACAATATTACTGTTTTACAGTTTTTCCCCCCCCCAAATAAATTCAGGTTTGGTGACCATAAAAGGTGTCTTTCATAAAACTTTATATATAGAATTAGATCAATGAAGTTTATATTATTTAGATGTATATAAGTATCTCAATGCACTCGCCATTGACAGGTGTGGCAAAAAGTGAATACTAGCTCAGGAAGAACAAACCAAAGCAGCAATACACTGAATAGTGTGTTAAAAATAGTGCACACAAATAGTGTGTTAAAAAAAGGCACAATGTACTATATAAAAATACCGCAATTTTCTTTATTGTTTCTTTTTTTTAACAGAAACTGTTAAAAGTTTCTTTAACTTTTACCTGTATTTTGAATTACACATTGCGTTGTGTTGGGTTTTAGGGCTAACGGAAATTTTTGTAAAATTACTGGATAATGTCCTGGCTCCTGGCCGAAATTTATTTTTCAATTTTCATTTCATTTTCAGTTTTAATTTTTTACAGTGTGTAACTGTTAGCCATTTGCAAGCCGTTCAAAACATACGCGAGAGAAACGCAACAGCAGCCTTGGCCCAGTATCTGCACTTCAAAAGCCTGACTGCTGTAGCCGCTTACTGAGCAGAGGCAAGCAAATAGTGTATTCAGCACATCACAGCGCATAAGAGACACGTCCACCGCAGCGCCGTGTGCACACTCGCACATTTTATGGACATTACACTGGGAGCTCTCTCATCTGTCATTCAAACACCTTTCCTGAAAGACAAGTGAAGTAGGGAATAGCAAGAAAAAGTGTGAGTGTACGTGCAGAGCCGGATTATCCATAAGGGCACTTGGGCCAGTGCCCAGGGGCACCAACCATTCACAACCACTAGGGGGGCACCACATGAGTCAAGCTTTAAAAATATTTTTCGTAAATTGTTATATTATTAACTTGAAATTCTTGACAGACCATAAATAAATCGTTTATGAACACTAATTTAACAATAATAATAACAATAATGATTTAATAATAAATTATAAATAAATAAAGATTACATGACCACTATCACTCCCCCCTCCCCAATCTGTCAGAGTTGCGTTGGTCCACAACAAATACGTGCAAATGTGTCATTTTTTTAACGGCTACAAAAAAATGAATTAAAATCAAAACTGGACAGACGTCAATTGAGTGGTTTTGCAAAAAGAAAGTTAAAGAAAGACAAGGACGCTAGACGTAGCTACAATTCACAATGTTCCAGGTATCGAAAGATTTTTTGTGAGAACATCACGGGAATTGCTATCACTAGCAGCGCTGAGTCTGACGAAGCCGGAGCTGAGACGGTAACAAAGAAATGGACTTTGGGGATGTAGTTGACACCTTTCCTTGCGCAAAATCAAGGAAGGAGCAGTTCTGCTAAACTTAATACATGAAAACGTTTTACCAGATTTAGTGCAACTCTTATTGACTCTTATTTGTTCCTCACTAAATAAGGTTTTTTTTTTTCACTAAATGTTCGATTTTATACAATTATTGTGCACTTGTGATTTTTCTAGACTAAATTTTACTGCTGAGTTACCCACTAATCTAGTTTATATAATATAATTTTTGTCATAGGTTATGATCATATTTTTTTTTATTTGTTGTTTTTCTTTATAATGAAGTTGTCTGTATTAAGTAGATTATGTTTAACAGAAAATAGTGATTATCAGTTCAACACACAGAGTTATAGAAATTCTACTTTATTTTTTTATTTTTTTACTGCGCTGGTATCGGATCGGTATAATTCAATACTAAGAATTTTTGGTATCGGATTGGATCGGTTCAGAAGAAATGGTATCGGGACATCCCTAATATTTTCTGGTAGGCTATATTTAAGTTACCCAGGAGCTCTGTTGACATAGGCTTAGCTAACGTTAGCTACAGCTTGATGAATTGAGTTGAAAACAGCAGGAGAGAACGCAACATTAGCCAGCTAGCTAAAGCTCTGGTGGGAAATTATTAGCTAACGCTACGGAGGCCATAATATTTTTGACTCATGGCTGAAGTTAAGTTTCTCCAACTCTCCCCAGGTTGGCAAAAAAAAATGCATCTCAAAATGCATCAGATTGATGCTATAAAATATGGAATATTTAAAACATTTCTTCCGGGGGGGCATGCCCCCGGACCCCCCTAGAGGGGTAATATCCTTCTCACCTTTTTCACCCCTGACCCCTTTTCATGCCTGTAGAGGTAAGAAACCTGATAGATTTATTATTATTTTTGGGCAAACGTGAATTGACGCTGTCAATTAATTTATGTACATTTTTAATTGACACATTTGAATATAGGGGGCCTTTTGAGGTATAGTGCCCAGGGGCACCACACTGTCTTAATACGGCCCTGTGTACGTGTGTGGACGTTTCAGAGCTTTTTAGCAGATCTGGTAGGCATTAGTCCAGCCTTCCTCTCCCTGCATGAATACTCTTTATACTCCAATAAATATGCGCTGTCTCTGCCACACTCACCCCCTCCACACACTCAATGTCTCTTTTTCTGCCTCTCTCTCAATTTCTGACTAATTTTTACATCCCTCTTTCTTTCTGCCCCTCTCCCTTTCCGTACCACCCAGCTTTCTTTTATCTTCCTCCCTCTCACATCCTCTCATCCAGTGTACTCCACTGATAATTTCACCATCCCCCCATCCTTCTCTCCCTTCCTCCATCAATGTTCAGTGCCCCTGACTCTGACCTGCTTCCCGCTGCCCTCTTCCCCTAACTCACTCTGCATCACGCCCTCCCTCTTTTCATCCAATCTCCATCCCTCCTTCTCCAACTGACCTGTGCCCTCTCCTCTACATCCTATCCATCCTGTCCTCTCTCTTTTCCTCCCTCTCTCTCTATTTTTCCTGATGGCACTCTACTCTGTCTGACCCCAATTCTGCCCTCACTGTTGTTTCCCCCTATAGCCACGTGTAGGCATTACAACTGTATGCGCACATCGTTTTTAACCCACTTAAAGGGGTGGTTCAGGATTTTGGAGATGGTCCTCACTGCAGAACATGAAATCCACGGGGAGGAGTCGGATCCAGATCCAACTCCTCTCACCTTACATATACCTAAACCTACCCATCTCCGCTCCCTAATCCCTAAACCCTCCCCTAATCCTACCCATCTCCACCCCTTGGATCTTGATCCGACTCCTCTCCGTGGATCTCATGTACTGCATTGAGGTGCTACTGGGATTTTGGACATCGGACCTCATTTCCAAGTTAGCCTAGGTGTTATTTATCAGTGGAGACAGTTTTCAAAAAATTTCATCCAGTCCTTCCAGTTGTATAGTTCGCCGGTGCTAGGCTAGCGCGAGTCAACGGTATCTGCTAGCCTGCCATTAAAAAGTTTTACCCACTCCACAGTACACCAAAAGCAAATAAATTATAACGCCAGACTATCGATGTAAATGTCTGTTGAGAGAATAATGTTAGAAATCAAAGTACTCTTGCATCTCAATGATCCCATTACATTTACAGGAACTAGTTTCTCAGCAGCTGCGGAATTATACTTTACTCCGGTTAGTAGTACTGCGCCGAAAAGTAAACACAGAACAGAAGCGCACTACAGTTGGGGCACTACCTCTATCTCTCACTACCTCTCTCGGTTGCCTAGGTAACTTAATATCACTCCGCCGCTGCTGTAGACTGTGCTAATAAATACACTACAGGGAACAAAGTATAACTATTGCAATGCGTTGAAAGGGTAGTTTGATTTCTAACATTATTCTCTCAACAGACATTTACATCGATAGTCTGGCGTTATAATTTATTTGCTTTTGGTGTACTGTGGAGTGGGTAAAAATGTTTTTGTTTTGATAAATAACACCCAGGCTAACTTGGAAATGTCCGATGTCCAAAATCCTGAACCACCCCTTTAAGTAGGACTTAAATACATATTTATATGTCATTTCATATTTAAATATGGTTAAAGTGTACTGCTGAATATATTAACAAGCATTTATGGTGGACTAAAATTTACATTATATTTTATATCAAGACTATTTTGGTTTTAAATATATTTTTAATTACGTATTTGTAATAATGAAGTTGCAATTTATGACCTGTACATGTAATATCTGAAAGGAACACTTTTTTATTTTATTTTATTAAAATTCACAAATAATGTATTGCATTTGTATATCTGGGTTATGTTTTTCAAGCACAGGGGTTGTATTTCTGTGGGTCTGAGTGCTGTTTTTGACACTCTGTGGTATGGATCTCTTCATAAACTTCATTTTCATAAACTGGAAGGCACTGAACACACCATCAAATGCCGCCTGGTAGAATGGACTTTGTAGTGGATGTACTGTAGATCCAGACCACCTGTCATTCGTAGAGGTTGTGAATGCTTCCAGTGTAGCGCATTAGCATGCTAACATTGTTAGCATGACAGGAAGAAGCCCTGGCAGTGGGCAACATAAAAATTTTTGTTTTAAAAGGATCATCTTCTAAAAAAAAGCAATAAATAGGCTTCACACTTACAGATGAAGTCAAAGGTGTCCTCTGCAGACAGTAGCCGTTAGCTGTGTTACAGTTAGAAGTTAGCTATCTTCCTGGAACGGAGTTAGCATAGAGAAAATTTGACCAGCAAGTTAACTGTTAATGTTGATTTCCTTTATTCAAACGTTAAAATACTTTTTTTTCACTCCCAGTATTACAATAAGTTAACCATTTATTTTTACTGTTTATTGTGTATATTTTCAGATGATTCATCTTCTGAAAGTGGGTGTGGCAATGGGGTTCACACACTGACTCCTCCATCAGTAGGTGCGGCCGGTGTGAGCGACAGTACGGGGACAGGACCTGGATCAGGCTCGTACGCCGAGGTTAACGGCAACGGTACCGCAGCTCCACTCGACTTCAGCACGACTTCCTCATCCTCATCCTCAGAGGACCAGCAACCAGTCAACCTCAGCGACAGACTGAGCCAGGCCCTGCCCAGTGCTGCCGCCATGCTGGCGACCTTTAACCCCGAGCAAGCAGAAGAGTTGCGCAGAAAATACCCCAAATCCTCAGAGCTACGCCTTGACCGAGACATCAGGGACTTTAACAACAAGGTATTACATTCATTTAGAACAAAAATTGGTAAATGTTAATAAGGGTTGTCACAGTACCAACATTTCAGTAGTCGATACCAATAGTAGTTCAATTTCACTGGTATCATTAGCATTTTATTTAGCATTGACTTGGAACCAATGTACATGACCTTTTGACATCCTAGTTGTTTATCTCGATCGCATATAAACTCTCATACACATTCGCGTACTTGCTACTAATATGGAAGTCAAATAATGACTAATGTCTTTAAAACAAAAAGCATGCTGAAAATTGTCCATCGAATATTATAGGTGGTATTTTTAAACAGACGGAATATTTTGGAAATTAAGTCCTGAAGGTGAATATGGATTATTGAATTTTTAATAATGAAATTGAGCATGAAATGTTTTCATTTGAAATATTCACAGCTTATATATACAACCATGTTGAATTTCAGCCCCCAAAAATGCAACCCCTGAAAATACAATGCATTAAAATGCAAGCACTAATGCAATGATTTTATTTTTTTCAATTAGTGCAATTCAACATGCTTTTTTCTTTCAAAGACATAACTCATTATTTTACTTCCACACTTTAGACTTTTCCTTCACCCTTGTTCACAACAGAATGTTATTTGTTTTGAGCGTACAATGGGAGTTGAAACAACAGTCATAAAAGGCGCTTGATTAAACCTCATTCATTCAGTTAGCTAGCTACTGGCACAGCAGCATTTTTCATACAGACAGAAGCAAAGAGGTTTAAACAATCTGCCGAGCAAGGCTCCAGTCTGAATAGAAATTTTCATTACATTCCTGTTTTCCATGGTCAGCCTCAGTTGCTTCATGTCTCCTTTTTATTTGTATTGTCTTTGTAAAAAGAAGAGTGCAAACTATCTTTCAAATGAACGGATTCATGATCCGAAATGCAGTACAATACGCTCGATACTGAGAACGTCTGAATAACATGGTTAGACCTTGAAGACATGTTTTCATCAGCCCAATCGTCGTACTGTAGGTGGCCATGAATGGCCTCATTGGTAGATATCGTCTTTTTTATGCATCTTTCAGTCCGTGTCCTCCTTTGAAAGCCTTTTCTGATCATGTATATGCTCTTGCAGACACAGGACTTATATTGGGTTCTTTGTGTGTTTATGTAGTCTCCTCAATACAGTTCAGGCAGCTATGATTCAATAAAAATGGAGATATGTGCTGAAGATCTGACTGTTGGTCGGTCTCAGGCGGCTGATGATGATGACGATGACCATGATGACCACGACGATAGCGATAAGATCAATGATGTAGAAGGAGTGGATCCAGAGAGGTTGAAGGCCTTTAATGTGAGTATCAGAACATTCAGCTGATGATTTTCTACTGCATAAAAAGAGCTGTACAATCTCGCAGTAAACCATGTGGTTTCTATTTGCAAGTTAAACTGTAGTTCCTCAATGCGTGTTTTGTGTGTGGTTTTCACTCATTCCTTACACTTCATTTAAGGAATTAATTTGGCACGCTGACCTATTTTTCTCTCTCCGTTTAGATGTTTGTGCGTCTCTTTGTGGATGAGAACCTGGACCGTATGGTGCCAATCTCTAAACAGCCTAAAGAGAAGATCCAGGCCATTATTGAATCCTGCAGCCGTCAGTTCCCAGAGTTCCAGGAGCGTGCTCGCAAACGCATCCGCACCTACCTCAAATCCTGCCGCCGCATGAAGAAAAACGGCATGGAGGTACACACAATGCCACGTTCAGCTGCCACTTCTGTTTTTTGGTATGGTTAGATGACTTGTATCGCTCCCTGGTGGCCAACACAGTACATTGCAGATACTGAGAAATACAGTTTTGTTTAGTGGTGATGCAAAAATACTAAATTAATATTCATTTGAATATAATTCAGTTGATTTTTTTATTTAATTAGTCCCTCTTAATATTAAAATGTCTGGAAGTGTTTTTTAAAGTTTAGATTACCATGTTAAAATTCAAAGAAATTTAAAAGAGGAATTTAATTTGTCCAACATAAGTTTAGCTACAAAGCAGAAATAATTACATAATTAATTTATACCAATTATGCATATGTATTGCTTGATATAAAGATGTTTTTCATATTAGACACGTTTTTTTTAAATTAAGTTAAAAACTGTCAAAACTATTAACAGATGTTTAATGTTTCTATACAGCAAGGCAACATGTCTTGACACAAAATTGTTTTCAGATATCTGTACAAAAATAAATAAATCTATTGTGTATACACTACTATTAAAAAGTCTGTCAAAGAATAAAAAAAAAATGTATCACAGTTTCCACAAAAATATTAAGCAAAACAAAACAATTTTAACATGGATAATAAGAAATGTTTATTGCGCACCAAATCAGCCATTTAAAATGATTTCTGAAGGATTATGTGACCCTGAAGACTGGAAATTTAGTTTTGCCTTCACAAGAATAAATTACATTTGAAAATATATTCAAATAGAAAACAGCTAGTTCAAATTGTAATAATATTTTTAGGGCTGTCAATCGATTAAAATTTTTAATCTAATTAATTACATACTCTGTAATTAATTAATCTAAATTAATCGAATACACAATCTTACAATGTTTACATGGTACAATTTCTGGTAAGCTGCGTTTTTATTATTTTTGCTTGACACAAATTTCACGATTTCAATTTAATTTAATTCTTGTGATTTGATGCAATATTGACTCATTTGGATAAATATTAGGTACACAAGACAGGCATTCATTTTTCTCAAGAAAAAAAAAATCTCACCCAATGCTGTAAAAATACAGAGAGCCATATCAGCTGGTAGTATTTAAGGTTAAAAATAGCTCAAATTAAATATAATGCGTGTTTATTACAAATAACAACTTTGATACAAGTAAAAATATAATACATATTATGTAATATAGTAGTAGGCTACATAAATTTAGAAAAACACTCTCTATAGCTCTTTTTTTTATAGCCAACTATAACGTGCTATCATATGGTCATGAAATGGCTTTCCTGAGGTAACTTAGGCTAAATGTTATGTGACATAATTGTTCTCCAGCTGTTTTATTGACCTCTTTTCGCGGTTGAAAAACACTGATTGATCGAGGAATATACATTTCGGTAAGTTTTAGGCTGCCCTACTGTATCTTTCAACATTGTTCATTCGTGTTTTTTTACTATTAGCTAGAGATGATCGGTTCACGTGCCGCTATGGGATCTGTCATGACTCATGTCACATTTACAAGCGCCAACGGTATTTATTGTTTGATTTTCGTAATAAAATTGACAGAATCTGAGAGCTGAGATTTTTTAAATATCATAATAACTTCTGTCTTGTCTGTTTCCGTGTCCTCTCTTTGGTGCGCGATTTTTCTGTGCGTGAGAAAATGGTTGTGCTGTGAGAGCGCGTGAAAAGTTACATCACACACACAAGCGCGCTTTCTCTCAGACACACTCACCGACTCACGCACACACTCCTGGATGCTTTGCATGATGTGGTACTTTAGAGTTGACGAACTCCGTTTGTTATAAGTAAATGTTCCAAACAATGATCCAAGCAGCGCGTTCTTGTCTCCCTCCTTTTTACACGAATGGTGGCTACGGCTAACGGCTCTGCAAAGGTAAAAACGGAATGGATTAATCTGCGTTATTTGTTTTAACGCGTTATTTCTTCTCAGATTAATTAATCGAAATTAACGCGTTATTTTGACAGCCCTAAATATTTTATAATATTACTGTTTTTGCTGTATTCATAAATACAGCCTTGGTTAGCATAAGAGACTTTTAAAAACATAAAAAAATCTTTCCAACCCCAAATGTTTGAACAGTAGTGTATAACATATTAAACATAAAAATAGACAATTCTGAGAAATAATATATTAAATATGCTCTGTGTGTGCTAGCAGACTCGACCCACGCCACCCCACCTGACCTCAGCCATGGCTGAAAACATTCTAGCAGCTGCCTGTGAGAGCGAATCACGCAAAGCTGCCAAAAGAATGCGCTTGGATGTCTACCAGGCACACGTAAGTAGTGTTGTAGAAGTGTATGTGATGCAGGTACTTGTGAACCTTGTAGATTTCTTAGTATTTGTCTCTCTTTATTTTAAAACCAAGTTTGCCTGATATATCTGTCTCTTTCTCTCTCAGGAGGACTCAGTATCTCTGGAAAAGGCGGTCTCTCGTGAGCCGGTCTCTCTGACCCAGTCTGCATACTCCCTTGCTGCCTCAGCCTACTCCCAGGACCAGCTATACATCAATGGAGGCCTCAACTACAGTTACAGGGGATACGGTGGACTGTGTGCCAGCATGCAACACCCTGTGTCCCTGACAACAGCTATCGCCCAGACCAATGGTGAGAGGAAGCTGGCAGCATCCTAAAATAAGTGATAACTGATTTAAAACGTCATTAATGCTTAAGACAATTGGCTTGTCTGTGAAGGATATATGCAATGCTGCTGTAAAATTTGACCTAATTTTATGATAAAGCAGAGCTATGATGCATAAATCAGTGGTTCTCAAGCAGGGTGCCAAGGCCCACTAGGGGGCCATAAGCAAGCTTCCAAGGGGCAGCAACATGACTGAAAATTTGTTAAATTATTAAGGATATCATAATTAATAATAACATTTTTTTTTTTTATATATAAAAACATTTACAACTTAAATAAAAGGATTTAAAAAAAACATACAATCAAGATGTACTGAAACTGATGTAACTGAAATCATATTTATTTTTCCCCTCAATAACAAGTTAGGGATAATCCACGGCTAGCTGTGCATTAAACGATTTTAATGCACGATGTGGAGGCAAAGAACTCCTCCGGGAAGTGCATTCAAATTGTTTAATGCACGGCTAGCCGTGGATTATCGCGCTTATACCATAGTCATTTGCCAGCACTGACACCTTGACAGCTATTATTGATGTTTGCAGCGCAATATTTGACCTGAAGGGTAAAAATAGCGGTTATTTTCTTCAGTTACGACTCGTTAGATCTAGCATTCTGCCTGCTTTGAATCATACACAGAGATAAAGTAGTGTGGTAAGATTACATTTATTTTAATGAATGAATTGTTGCATTCATTTGAATTCACCATCGAGAGAGAGAGAGAGAGAGAGAGAGAGAGAGAGAGAGAGAGAGAGAGAGAGAGAGAGAGAGAGAGAGAGAGAGAGAGAGAGAGAGAGAGAGAGAGAGAGAGAGAGAGAGAAGAGAGAGAGAGAAGAGAGAGAGAGAGAGAGAGAGAGAGAGAGAGAGAGAGAGAGAGATGCGTGTGTGAATTACCTGAATCTGTTCAGTGTCTCTCTCTATTAACAATAAAGCTGTGAGTTTAATTACTTCAAACCCAGTGATGTTACCCTCTCTTTGCTGAGAAATATAATGTAGCGATTCAAAGAAGAAGCAAGAGTTTTATTTATATAGCACCTTACCACAAGCCAAAGGTCGCTTAACAAAGGTTCAGTATTCAGTTAAAGATTCAGTAGCAAATGTTTCTGTGTGTGTGCACCACGATCTCCAAGTGTGTGCGCTTCAATGAAAACTGCGCATTATTATACAACTGTGATTAAACTGACATGGAATTACCTGTGCATTAAACGGTTTTACCTTCCAGCCAATAAGAATCAAGTATTCAGACAGACCAGGGTATAATTGTCTTTATTGAAGAACATACAGCTCTTGAAACTTCTGTAATCACAAAATGAATTATGGTTAATTAATTTAACTATATTGACACTACCAGTTTCTATTAACAATATATTAATAATTTATTATTGCAATTTCTATATGTTTAATGTATATATAATCAGTACAACCAAAAACTGCTGTAAAATGTGGAAACCAGCTGTAATTAAACTGTAATTTAAACTTAAATTTATTTAATGTCTAAATTATTATAAAATTATAAACTGACGCTGTGGTTATAAATTCCCATGAAAGAGTGTAGAAAGTTTGTGAAAGAGTCATTTTGAATTATTCGTTAAAAGGACTGACTTTTAAGAGTCAATTGTTCATGAATCGGGCTGCATGTTTTGCACTGCGGGTTTTTATTCAGTGAACCAGTTTAAAAGAGTATTTGTTTCACAGATTGGATTACACTGGTGATGCAGTATGTGATTGCATGCAGCACACAAGGGTGTGCCATTATTTTTCAGTACACAATAATTTTGGACTGACTTCATTTCCTATAGTACTGTAGATTAGAGGAGAGTAAAAGATCAATCCTGGGATTTTAAGAATTGATATTGAGGTCATTCAAATGCAGTTAGAGATTAATCATGAAATCAATATCTGTATCCTCCCCTAAGAGCTGCCATGTCTGTGTTCTTATTATGTTCATAATTATATTTTTACTCTCTCCATTTAGGGCCTACTGATCTCAGTATGAAGTCTCTGGCATCGAATTCGTCCTCGTCAAGCTCTAGTAGTCTCGGCAGGAATGGAGGAGGGGGCGGGGCTTCAGCTCAGCTCAGCCATACAGAGGTAGCGGCAGTGCGTCAGCTGATCGCGGGATACCGTGAGTCTGCGGCCTTCCTGCTACGATCGGCAGATGAGCTGGAGAACCTCATACTACAACAGAACTGAACCGATCTTCAACGCTCTCTCTGTCTACATACATCTCTCGTCCCTCTAGACCACATAACTGGCTGTGTCCCTCACATGATCATCATCATTGTCAGAGGTTTTCCGGTCACCAAGGAAAACCATCTGGCTCTAAAAATTTTAGAAGAGAGAGAAAACACAGCTTCATCAAGCTTTTGCTTTCATATAGCTTCAGTGAGAACGACTGACAGATGAAGAGGACAAACATGGAGATGGATCTCTGAAGGACACTGCAGTGCTGAAGTGGACGGTTCGATGTGTCCTCCGCATACTGCTCCTGCATTTCATGCCTTCTCCACGACCTCCCTCCGTTCATTCTGCCTTCATGCCCCTCTGAGAGCCATTGATTTCTGATTTTCTTTGTTTTTAGCTACTTCAAAGGGGGAAATACGGCACGCCAATCCTCCAGACAGCACTAACTAAATGAAGACACTTTTGATTTGGAGGTGTAATGGAAAAAAAGAAGAGAAAAAGAGCAAGAAGAAAACTAAGAGACCTTTGTATTTGCTGTAAATAAGCACTCGCTGTGTTCTGAAGCACTTTTCCATTCGTTCTGACCTCTGAATCATTAATTTATGCATTTAGATATGCAGGTGGAAGCTCACCTGGAAATACCTCAGCCTCTCTCTCTCTCTCTCTCTCTCTCTCTCTCTCTCTCTCCCAGCGTCCCCCTCTGTATGTGGGAGAAGAAAATTATCACCTGTCCATCCTCCACTTCACGGTCCACTTATTTGGGCATCGAAAGTGGAGAGTGGGAGTGAATTTGTTTCTGTAATTGAAGTGCAGATTTTCTTTTCCAAATCCTTCAAATGTGTTGTATATATTCCGATCCATTTCAAGGTATTGATCGCTTGTTTTGGGACTGGACCGATGCATTTAAACCCTTCGGTTTCACAGATGCCAACTCTCTTTGTGTCCTCCGTACGTGTCACCTCCTGTTCTCCTCTTCTTTATGTGTCCTTCCATTTCTCCTTACATCCTCTCCTCCTCCAGCTTATTATTCTACTTTGGAGGGAGATGGAGAGGAAGGATCCGGGATGGAAGCTGTTAGTCTTTTATCTGTTGACTTTTCTTAATGGCCATTAATCCACTCTGCTGCTATGGACTCCAACGTAACGCCACAGACCTGAAACCTCAAGCCTCCCAAACACAACCACAGCACCTCAAGGTGAAAAAACAAGGCAAAAAAACTGAAATGGAAGCCAAATCCAGAAGAAAGATAAAAAAAAACTGCCGTTTTGCATTCTGGTCGACAGTGTTTGATCTGATACTGAGGGCTGCTTGTGTTTGCTTTTGTTTGATTTGTTCTAAAAGCGCGGTGTGTGCTTAAATCTCGAGATCAATTGGGATCAAATCATTGGCACAAGAGCTTGGCGCGCACACACACACACACACACACAAACACGCATACGACACGAACAGACATGCTAAAGGGTCTTTAGAGAACTGAATATCCAGCAGGAGAGGTTTAAAAATGTGTAGTTAGCGAGGTTGATTTGGTTAGGGACTGACTGACAGTAGTGTCACTGTAATTTGCTCCATTTTGCACACAGAGGCAGTGCTAATCTATGATTGAGGAGCTCTGCGGCTCCGTGATGCACTGCTAGTGGGGGATGGAGAAAGAAAATCGCAATGCAGAAGATAATCAAACGCATTTCTGGCCCTAAAGGAGACAGACTAATACAGAGAGCTACCATGACCCCCGCTGAGGAGCCTTCAGAATCTTTACATACTTGATCACTTGACCAGGACCTACATATGATTGAAAGCCATGATGATGAGTGAGTGTGACCAGAGACTACACTGCTCTCTTAAGACATTTGTGTGCAATTTTTACACCCCCGTTCAAAACGCAACAGTACAAATATAGAAGTAATGATTTCTTCTTATTGTACTATATTTATGGTAGACCTTCACAGTCCAGCCTCCTACTGCGATATTGATTTGTTAATTAGAATATTGCTATAGATGTGAAGACATATGCAGAATTGTCAGCGTGAGGCCTCTCCTCACTGTGCGTGGCTCATGGTGTGATCTTTCTATTTAACCTTGCTCTCATCGTAAAGGGTCCTTGACCTCTTGACATCTCTGACTGCCTTCACTATTTCTTTTACTTCATTTCTGGAAAGAACGTGATAAGGACATATTTTAAATGGTAGAATACATTTTGCTTCACTCCCAGATAAAAATAAATAGAATAAGAAATTATATTTTGCATTAAGAAAATGTGACGTCTGCTTGTAAAACCAAGACTACATTGTGACATTATTTTAATGTCAATCAAGCACATTTTCCACCCAAATTCTCATTACCTTAATGCATGCTTTTTTTTTATTATGTGGTGTTAAATCACGTCATTTTATAATTTCAATTATAAACTTTTTTTTCATTTATTACAGTATAAAAAGTTACAGTAAAAATACTGTAATACTTTTTTTTATTAAATTGACAAATAAAAAGGGAGTACAAATATTACTAAGATGTTTAAATACTTTATAATTTCAATAAAGCAGAATAAGTTACATATGTAAAAAAAAAAATGCATTACACTAATGAGAATTGTGGAGAAATATGCTTAAAGGAATAGTTCACTTCAAAAAAAAAAAGAGGTTACTCAACCTCAAGTTGTTTCAAACCTGTAAGTATTTCTTTATTTGGCTGAAGGCATAGAAAGATATTTTGAAAAATGTCGGTAACCCGACATTTGATGGACTCCATTGACTTCCTATGGACGTCAATGGGGCCCATCAATTTGGTTACAGACATTCTTCAAAATGTCTTTCTTTGCCTTCAGCCAAATAAAAAAATACTTACAGGTTTGAAACAACTTGAGGTTGAGTAAATGACAGAATTTTTCATTTTGAAGTGAACTATTCCATAAGTCATACAAAAAAAAAAAAAAAAAAAAAGATTGTCCTAACAATAGTTTGTTTGTCACAAAACACAATTTCTTATTTTATTATTTTGATTTTTGAAGTGAAATAGACATGTTTCTCACAAATTTGACCTGCACATTCAAGGGGGTTGTTTTAGGGAATCCTCATGGTCAAATGTGCTGTTTCTATTCATCTCTCTCTCTCTCTCTCTCACACCTGCTTTTCTTTTCTCTGTCATTCTTGTCATGTCCGCTGTAGACACAGATGGTGAGAGGTCAGGTAATAGCTGCTGTCTCCATCATCTGGCTTTCTCTGGTTGAGGACTGATATGGGTCCCACTGCCGTCAAACACTGCTGATTATACACCAACCTCACATGCTCTTCTGTGGATTTATAAAAACATACCATGGAAATGGGGCTGCTAACCGCATCTGTGTGGAGAAGCCGAAAAAAGCGAAGCGTTCGTATGGTGTTTCTTCTCTCCAGTTCACTCAAGGACAGCAACTGAAAAACAAACTGTAAAACGAGGCAAACGACAATCTTGAAAAAAAGAAAGAAAAAAAAGGTGTAACTAGTTCACGGTTTTGTTCCCATGCTCTGTGTTCTGTGTGTGGTTGTACAGTGCAGTGTGTCCCGGGAGAGTGAGGGGTATTTTAGCCATAATCAGAGCATCTCTCACTCTCAGATCCAAGTTCTCATGCTAGCCGCTGAGGACTCGTAGTGGCCCACTGTCGAAAACCTTTTTATCTGATTCCTATTTTTTTTATAATTATCTCGATTACTTTTATTTTGTAATTCTTTTTGTATCGCAAGTGGTCTTTTCAGAACTGTTTTGTACCGACATCACATGTGAAGTTTGTCCTGTATGCCTATACATTCCAAACAAGGATGTCAACATGCCAAGCAGCCAGCCAAACCACGGTCACATCGGATTGCAGATACACACACCGAGGGCAAATTCAATCCTACGCCGCACAGGCTTTAAAATTGAAGTAATAGACATTAGCAACAGTATTAGTTATGTTGACAGCCTGGTGCCTGATTCCTCTTGCGCCACAAACCCCAAAGAACTATGATCTCAGTACTGTATGACCAAGTTTTCTGATTAGTTACTGCGCCGTGCCTTCAAAAGGGGCTTAACAGAACTGATTGTCATGTATGTCCCTTTATTAACTGTATTAGAAAACCCATTCAGCTCTCCGGATTTGCTGTCATATGGTACTACAGAACCTCTTCAAGGTGTTTTCTTTTTAATCAGCACCGCAATCTACTGTGATATTATGTAAGTAAACAGCTCACCTGTCATTTGTTAAAGGCATCACTCACAAACACATGGATGGTCCTATACGGGTTCAGGCTTTGCATTCAGGTGTGACGCTGGTTATGGTTGCTGCTAAACTACACACAAAAAAATGCTCTGGTTTGATCAGATATATAGCTCTGGAAAAAAAAAAGAAGAAAGAAATGAAAAGAACTTGACTTTTATTTTTCTACCACAATGGTGTACAGCTGCATTCAAATTCATGTGGTTCCCAGTTTTAGTCTGTTCTCTTTAATAATTTGTTGGTGTTTTGGATCTGCGTCCTGTCTCAGTTTCCTCCTGATTTCTCCTGTATAAGGTGCTGCTGATGTCAGCTCTGGTTTGCATGTACCTAATACCAATGTGAAACTGTCTATTTCCTTCTCATTTTGGACTCAGTGGAGGTGTGATGTTTACATGTACAGATATTTGAGATTTTCTCCCTTTTTTGTTGTTCTCATTTTTTTTTTGTTTAAATCAAATTCTTTCCCCCTCTTCTTTTCAGGCATTGTTTCATTTGATCATTTTTAGTGAAGGGAAATGGGACTTGCAGCAATTTCCATGCATTTACAGTAAGACAAAGTGTTTTTGTCTGGGAGACCCCCATCACTGACCCCAATCACTTTCTCGAACTGCTGTCAACCGATACACAAAATGAAGAAGGCTTGTTGTAAATGAATCTTTTCCTCTGGCCATTAGGGACAACACATCCGGCTGTTCCTTAATGATTAAAAGCCATTATCGCACCCTTCGTCGGGTGCAGACGTCAAATATTACAGTACAAGAACAGCAGAGTGAAAACCTCAGGTAAATGATTGCTGTTTTATAGTTGAAAAAAGTCTTATCGGCGACCCATTTCCCACTTTAATACCATAATATATATTAAATAAATCTTTTTTTTATATTTATTGTGTTAAATATATATAACAGTGAATACTTTTTTCAGTAAATGTGGCTAAATATTTTAATTCTTTAGAAAGTGTTGATGCATACATATGTGAAGAAACTGAAAGATTGAATGAAAATGAAAAAAAAATCAATTTCTGTTGTTTAATGCAAAACAGCATGGGCGGCTCCTAACATATCACTTTCATTAATGAAAACCAATGATTTGAGATAAAGCTTTCTCCAGTGGGATGTCACTGCTAAAATGTCACTGACATGACATTGTGACTTTTTTTTTCTCCCAAGCTGTACGTCACAAAGCTAAATATACTAATAAAACAGTGTGATATATATCAAATCCAGTAGCTGTATTTCTTTTCTTCCCCCAAAGGAAAAATTTTGAATCGGCATCAGTGCATTTGTCGGCGTTTGTGTGTGGGTCAGGTTTTGCTAACCAAGTAAAAACTGAAACTGCTTAAATTGGTCCTCATAATGAGAATGCCATCATTCATCATCATCCAAGACAATATTTGAATACTAAGCTATTTCCTCTGGTGCTTAGATGTCAGGTTGTTTGTGCATCTTGATTGTTAGTGGTTATTAGTATTTTTATTATTTTAATGTAGATTATTTTCATTTTAATCATTATTTTAATCATTTTAAGTCATGTTATTGCCCACTTGGAAGACCTTTAAAGGGTTAGTTCACCCAAAAATGAAAATTCTGTGATCATTTACTCACCCTCATGTCGTTCCAAACCCGTAAGACTTTAGTTCATCTTCAGAACACAAAGGAAGATATTTTTTATAAAATCTGAGAGATTTCTGTCCCTCCATTGACAGCTACGCAATTACCACTCTGACACTTTAAAAGGTTCATAAAGACAAAGATATCGTAAAACTAATCCATGAATTGAGCAGTTTAGTTCAAAATTTTCTGACGAGGCACGATCGCTTTATATGATGAACAGATTTAATTTAGGCTTTTATTCACATAAATATTCACCAGCTGTGGTAAACGGAAGCTCAAGCATGTTCGCTTAATGTAGAGAACCCTGATGAGGTTCTCGCAGCAGGCTTGAGCTTCAGTAAGAGGTGGGCTATGTTCTTGCACGTCAAGCAGGTTCGGTTGAGCTTGTTTATGTTCGCTGATCAATGTTTAAATGTGAATAAAAGCCTAAATCAAATCTGTTAATTATATAAAAGCGATAGGGTCACTTCAGAAAATGTGGACTAAACCGCTCGATTCATATGGATTCATTTTCCGATCTCTTTATGACATTTTTTAAACGTCAAAGTGGCAATTGCGCAGCTGTCTATAGGGACAGAAATCTCTCAGATTTCATCAAAAAGATCTTAATTTTTGTTGCGAAGATGAAAAAAAAAGTCTTACTGGTTTTGAACGAATAATGACAGAATTTGAGAATCACTAGCACTGACCTCATATGGGGCTTTTGAATTGTAGGCTATCACATATTCACAATATATAATAGCATATAGCCTAACACACAGTTTTAAGACTAATATAATGTCGTTAAATAACTTGGATCGATATTAGGCCTACTCCACGGACGCAATGTATCACACACTCGAACATGGGTTTTATTGAGTCGCGCGCACATTGCTTTCCTGACCAATGCACATTTTCAGAACAGATGTATTCTATAATCTCCTTCCTCTCGTTTTTTTTTGTGATGGTAACGTGTAAGTGAGTGAATTATAAAGGCTATCTGTAGACAGCCCGGGGAAAGCTACCTCCGTTTTTGGAACTGAAAGTTAGGCTATTCGTTAACTTTACGTCAGGCTATGTTGTACATCATGCTTTCATACCCAGATAATCTAGATGACTACTTTCTAAATGACAGAAACCTGGAAGTATGCGGAACATATTTCAGCGCAGAATAATAAAGAAAGAGAAGAATAAAGCGGGAAATTGCCCAAAATAAAACGTTTCCATTATTTACCACCGATGATACATCCATGAATGACGTCACCGTGTGTGGGCGGACCTATTTGCGCCACTGGATTAAATAATTAGGCTACATAATAATTTAAAACAACATGTTAATCGAAAGTCATGTAAATTGAAAGTCGCCCATCCTGTATAATAGACGTGGTCATATGTGTTTGCGTGTCTTAAAAAATAATATAATAGACCTGTTATTTTCCAACTAGCAAAACGTTTGATGCATGTGCATGCAAATGAGTGTCACAGGAGGGACGCGTTTTAATAAGCGCAAAAATAAGCTGAAAAATCGGAGATGTTAAGAGTAGGCCTACGTTTAACGATTAAAGGCGAATCTAAAAATAAATGGTTACTGCTTCCAGCTCCAAGTGTGCGCTTGCCTAGTGAACAGATGATCGCACTACAGGAGACAAGGATCTTGCAGCCAAGTTTACATACTGCGAAGCGTTTTGCTCCGGAGCGGAGAGAGGCACAAATGCTGCGGCGCACTGCAACGGTCATTATGAGAGAAGATCGAGGGACGCCATGGACAAATAGAGCCTAGATTTAGATGAAAAGAGGATGTTCTTCAAGGTACTTCAACCACAATATCGTCTCCTCGTTTTAAGGTCGCATTGAACTATCCAACATGTCTTTTCCGCATGCCTTTGTGATCCATCCCGAAACAAAACCGGTTTCACCTGATCCTCCGCTATGATCGCGGCCAGTGCGTTAGCTCAACAAAGGCGATCCCGGTATAGAATCGCTACGGACGGTCTGTCACCATCGGTAAGGGACCCGCACACCTCTTTTATTTTCAATTTCAACCGCTTCGCTTGGTGGACAGCTTCCAAATATTCTAGCTATCCTGGAGTCCGTAGAAGGAAAGGGCCGGGATGGAGAAGTGTTGTCGCAGCTGCATGCCATGCCTGAAGAGGTTATGGGACTGGATATGGCCCGAAATTTACTATCCGAACATCGCTCGTCCTGCCGAGATCCGCACCGTCTCAGGTGATATCCGGGTCCCGGCTCCTAAGAAGAAGCCCACGCAGCTGTACGCGGCTCTGTTCGACTTTGTAGCCCGCAGTGAGGAAGAGCTGACGGTGAAAGAAGGGGACAAACTCTCTGTCATAGAAAAGAGGGGAGATTATGTGTTTGCCAAGAAGCTGACGGGATCCCTGCAGTCCGGGCTGGTCCCTGCTAATTATGTGGCCCTCGTACAGGATGAATTCGCTAACTACAAGTAAGTCCTGAGATTGAGAATCAACAGACTATATTAGAGATGAGATGTTTTATTTCAATTACAATATTCATTATATTTTATGGAAAATGATCACTCTGTCATAGTCAGCCTCTAGTAGTCGTGCACATTTTTTCCTAAAGTTGAATGAAGAGCTTGACACTTTCTACTATAGCCTACACGTGTCACTGGTTGAACTTTCCAATTAGCCTTCTGTGGTTTTCATACTGGGCTAATATTTCTACCGCTACACATCATAAACAGTGCATTTTAGATTTTCATTAACATGATCTTGTTTCATTTATTCATTACACCATAATTAAGGCACAACAAAAGAATGGAGTGTCTTAGTAAATTTTACTTAATTAGTTTTTGACTCTTTTAAAAAAAAAAAACATATTTGCAATCAGCCAGAAGAGGCAAGTGGTGCTACGATAGATCCAGATAGAATAGAATAATCGTTAGAATAGAATAGAATTCATTCATTATCAAGGCTGTCGCTAAAGAGGAGAAAGGTGGTGACAGTTCTCTGGGTCCCTGGCTTTCGGAACACGAATTCAACCAAGGAGGGCCAACAGCAACAACCTGCACAAGGGCCCTGATACCCTGTCCATTATATCACCAAAACCTCTAGTGTTTTTTAAAGTCTTTAGCTAATTGACGTTTGGCTGACGGAACTCGACTAGTTGCTGTAAATTTTAAAGATGTGGCAGGCGTTGAATTCTTTTTGAGTTGACCCTGAAAACTATTGTATATTTCACTCTGTAACAATAAGGCCAAAATTAGCAGTGCTCCTTTGAGCTCAGCCAAGGAAGGTTCATATGCCTGCACTGTCTCGTTTCATTCACAATGGCCTTTATCATTGTCCGTGTGAACAATGAGCTGTCCTCTGTTGTCTTTTATTTGCGTTATCGTTAGCTACTATTTGGTTGCTGTTATAATGGGGTCAGTCAATTGTCCTCACTACAAAGGCCTCTTAAATAGTGTTGACAGGTAACAGGGTTATGATGTAAGAGTTGTGTGTGCTAGTGCACCTGTCAGAGTTTCACTGAAACTGAAGGCCCATGGGAGTGTGTTAAACAAGCATGTGCACCTGCCGCACCCATATTTAACATGGCAACACTTTGAATGACGCCACAGTGTTTACTGTGAGAAGCTGAACGTGGTTAATGTGGGCAAAATATGAGCCGTTTCTTTCTCTCAATTGGATAAATATGAGCTAATAAAGGGCAAAGTGTAACAGTGTAAAAAAATGTAAGTGAAATAAGGGAACCTGGTTCTAAGTATATTAGACATATGGGTTTTATATGTTTTTGGTGTAGGCAACAATTACAGTATATTGTCAGGGTAATTTCTGAGTGTTTCTACACAATTCATAACATATATTAAATAATCATTTATGGAATATATTTTTGTCCCATATTTTATTTTGAACATCTTAGTTACATTTATAAAAATAAATGGCAAATTTGTATTTTCATATAACAGTTTCAAGTTTGATGTCCATTATCTTAGATGTTTGGAGTGAGTGAGTAGCATTATGGTACATTACCCATATCGCACACATTGCATGCTGACATAATTACAGTAGCAAATACAGTAAGTATGTGTCAGCAAGTAATTACAATAAACTACATTCCTTAGTAATTTAATGCCTCGAAGGCAAAAAGAGTAAAGGTAGAGTATTAAACATACTAATGATTATATTACTAATATTATTATAATCTTATAGTTAAAAAAATTAGATAAAAATTGTACATGCAGTAGAGAGTAAATGTGCTGTTTTTGCTTTTATCTATCAACATCAAAATAAACGTTTTTCATATTACAGTACATAATAATATTGTAAATATTCATGGCTTTTATGCACATTTATTTTTGAATAAAAATACTTTGAATATGTAAATGCAAATTTTCAATATTTATTTATTTATTTATTGTAAAATATGTGCTGGACATAGTCTTGATAGGCTATGAAGTATAAGTATTTAGTCATTCATTGAGGTACTCAGCTATGCTATGCTTTACAGATGGTACTATGGGAATATAAACAGACAAAAGGCTGAGAAGCTTCTTTTGGCTTCTCAGAATAAAACGGGTTCCTTTCTGGTGAGGATCAGTGAGAGCCACAGCGATGAATATACTATCTCAGGTTCGTTCCTTTATTCCTTCTCTCTCTCTCACACGCACTCTTTCGATTGAATGCCTGGAGACCTACAGTACTGCCTGTCCGTTTTTCTCTCATACATCATCTCCATTCTCATCTTTCTTTTCTCATCTCCCCATTTTCTGTCTCATCTGCATGACAACAGCCTCCACTTCATCAATCTTATTATTTTCTGCATAAGATCTCTGCTTATCCTCCATCCTCTCTCTCTCTCTCTCTCTCTCTCTCTCTCTCTCTCTCTCTCTCTCTCTCTCTCTCTCTCTCTCTCTCTCTCTCTCTCTCTCTCTCTCTCTCTTTCTCGCTCTCTCTGTTTCTTTCTTCCCCACAGCTTGTAACACCATATTGGTCATCCATGTACAACAGACTAAGCATTTTTCTGTCTCCTCTGGAGAGTAGCGGGTGCGTTCTACCCTCATAATATTCTGTTTAAGGTCTCAAAAACCCCAAGGCCATTTTAATAGCGAAATATATGCATAACATTGATGTAGCAGTTTTATACTTAATCATTTTTGACTAATCTTGTTCAAATTGATTATACACAGTATTTCCAATTCGATAACATGCTTCCAAAGTCCTACACTAAAAATATTAGTTTACTTATATTTAGGTCTCAGATATAAAATATAAATATATGCAATTAATTATTTATATCGTTATACAAAAAAATTGTTTCCAGTCACATTTCTGAAAACTGCATACCGGAATCTACTTTGTCATAAAACAGTGTGATTCAGCTTCAGTAACATCTGCCAGCTGGGTAGCATAGAAATAATCGCGATTAACAGTTTAATTCTGTTTTTTTTAAATGCCACTACAGTGTAAGCCTAATACATTATTTTTTTACTTGGAATAATAATAAAAACTATAATAAAATAGGCCCATATGATTTACTTTAATGCTGTGATATAATATAATATAATATAATATAATATAATATAATATAATATAATATAATATAATGCAGTCTGATTAAACCGGCCGATTGCTGAGATTAATGAGATGAGAATCATTTTAAAATAATTTGATGGGAAGATAAGAGATTTTCTTATTACATTTCTAAATTATTATTTTGTACGTAGTACATTATTGGAGCTTCTGGGACCATATAAGCAGTCAATCTAAAAAAAATATATAGAGTGTGTCTACGAATAAAAAATGTTTATGTTGAAAAATCCTTATTTTATTCTTTGCTTCACAGCCAGAAGTGAAAATAGTGTCTTCCATTTCCGTATCCATCGCTCAGCTATTGGTGCTTACTTTGTGTCCGACAAGATCTCTTTTGGCACTCTGGATGAGCTCATCAGATTCTACCAGCACAACTCCAAAAGTCTGGGATGCCCCTTAGACCAGCCGTGCGTACAGCAAGTATGACACTCTTAATATTTAATATACACACATTCACACACAAGACTTCTTAATTTTAGACATCACTTTTTGCTCTCATGTAGCAAATGCTTATTAATAGGCGTTCCATTGGCATTCATGGGTATCAGTTCTGCATTATAGATCTAATTAGCCATATAGAGAAACGGTCTGTTTCTAGAGAAGTGGCTCTTGGTCTGCCTGGAGTGGTTACTTTGGATTTCTAATCTCTGCTTCATCTTAATAAGCAGCACAGATGACAGACAACATGATATAGGGGAGAGATTCTAGGAAGATATCTCTTGTAACCTTTGTTGCGTGTGTGTCCACATGCAGAGGGAGTTGTTTGACATGGAGCCATGGGAGCGGCCGAGGGAGGAGTTTCAGTTACTCAAGAAGCTGGGGGAAGGCCATTTTGGAGAAGTCTGGGAAGCTGTCTGGACTACAGAGAAGAAGAAAGTGGCCATCAAGATGCTTAAACAAGGTGTGATATCATATGAGATGGGATGATTTCACATGCGATAAACCAACTAATACCACAAAACATCACAGAATTGGTTAAATCAATCTCTAATACTGATGTTTTCGCCACCAAAATTGACATTCTGGATGATAATTAACTCCTTTGTAAGGGGATATTACAAAAATGAGGACAAACATTTTAGAAAACAGAAAACAAAGGATTTTTTCTTAAAACATTTTGATTAGTGGAGAAAATCAAGACATCCACAAGTACAAAGTATACTTCGGCTGTCTGCATTTCCACAACAGTCCGCGCACTGTCCACGTGACGTATTTTTTTTATCATCGGGAGGGTCCACGTACAACTCTGCATGTGCAAGGTGAATGTTGTGATAGAAGAGTCCACTAGGTGGCTATATGCACAGTTTTGATGTACTGTGCAATAGTCGAAGAAGAGTGTGATACTGGGCCATCTGGCCATTCAGAGCAGAGAAGACCAATCACAACAGACTGGTCCATCTGGCCAATCAGAGCAGAGAAGACCAATCACAGTAGAGTAGACCAATCACAACAGACTGGGCCATCTGACCAGTCAGAGCAGAGTAGACCAATCACAACAGACTGGGCCATCTGACCAATCAGAGCAGAGAAGACCAATCACAACAGACTGGTCCATCTGGCCATTCAGAGCAGAGTAGTCCAATCACAGCAGACTGGTCCATCTGGCCATTCAGAGCAGAGAAGACCAATCACAGCAGACTTGTCCATCTGGCCAATCAGAGCAGAGAAGACCAATCACAGCAGACTGGTCCATCTGGCCAATCAGAGCAGAGTAGACCAATCACAACAGACTGGCCCATCTGGCCAATCAGAGCAGAGAAGACCAATCACAGCAGACTGGTTCATCTGGCCAATCAGAGCAGAGAAGACCAATCACAGCAGACTGGGCCGTCTGACCAATCAGAGCAGAGGAGTCCAATAACAACAGACTGGGCCGTCTTGACCAATCAGAGCAGAGTAGACCAATCACAACAGACTGGGCCATCTGACCAATCAGAGCAGAGTAGACCAATCACAACAGACAGGGCCGTCTGACCAATCAGAGCAGAGGAGTCCAATAACAACAGACTGGGCCGTCTTGACCAATCAGAGCAGAATAGATTAATCACAAGAGACTGGGCCATCTGACTAATCAGCACATAGTAGACCAATCACAGCAGACTGGACCATCTGACCAATCAAACAGAGTAGACCAATCACAACAGACTGAGCCATCTGACCAATCAGAGCAGAGTAGGCTCTTAGAAATGAGGGGTTTAGAAAGATTGAATCCTTTATTGAACCGTTTCAGACACTGTGAGAAAAGAGGTGATGCTGCAACGTACATATATTATAAGAAAATGAAAGTGTTTTTTAACCTTGGATGCATGTAAACCTGTTGTAGGAGACCTCCAAAATAAGATCAGAAGCCTTTAAAAAAGCATAATAGGGACTTTAATTGGGATGTTGTGATAAAGGAAACCTAACAAATATGATTTCCATTCTTAAAGTTAAATATTGTATGTAATTATATTAAGACATGAAGATGTGAAAATAAATTTGAAAAGCATAACTGGAATGAGCCAAAATTGCAATTTTCTTATACAGTGAAATCTAAGCATAGGAGTTATGTAATGTTGCTGTGTAAGAACAATTTTAATGTTGTTTGGGATTTCAAACTTGCCCACAAATGTTTTTCCCTCAATTATTTAGATCTGTTTCAATTTCAAAACATTGTCCATCATTTGGATCTGGATCAAACCCTGAGAAAAGGATCATTGTCTGTACACAAATGGTTTTTAATACACATATAAATAGATAAATGTGTTTTTATGTGTTCTAACTTTTGTTCTCTTACTCTGCCCTGTAGAGGACACAAAGGTGGATGAGTTTGTGAAGGAGGTTCACGCACTGAAGAACCTGCACCATCCAAAGCTCATTCAGCTGTTGGCTCTCTGCACGCGAGGAGAGCCCGTCTACATCGTCACAGAGCTCATGGCTAAAGGAAGTCTCAAATCATACCTTTCTTGTAAGTGTCACTACACTCTATTTCCCTGTTCACTACATTTACTGCACCTGCATGTTTATCTATGAATAATGTATTATAAATCGCACAAGATTACTCTATATGGTCTTGGTATTTCGTGCTTTGCATTTTTTTTCTCTTATCAGACAATCACGTCTGTACTCATAAACATTTATGGCATTATCTGACCACATAGTTTTAGTTACAGTTCAAAAGTACATGAAGTCATTAAACACAAAAGTATGTCCTTGACTATGAACCTTCATTCTGTGTACCAAGTTCTTAAAGTAAAATGAAATAAAATGAATAATTTTTTTTATTTTCTGTGAATTAATGCATCCTTCCTTGAACTGAGATCATATTTTAAAGGTGCCCTAGAATGTTTGTTTTTATTATTTTATAATGTTTCCTGGGTTACCCTTATAATGTTAGTATGTTTTTTAGATAAAAAATATTCATAATTTAGAAATAAATGGCATTTTTCCTAGCCTGCTTTTAGCCTCTGATTTGAACACTCTGTTTGAAGGGGCGTGTCTGCTGTGGGATTCAGTGTAACCGCGGCCACTGCTGTGATTGGCTGACATGCTTGCATATGAAATAGCTACACATTACATGTGAAACTCTCTCCCGAATACTTTTACTACTGCTATTATACGTTTTTATTATAACAGCTATCGAGATTAACGAATCGTGAGATGTTTTTAAAGTATTTAGATCTATTCCCATCACATAAAATGTTGCCGTGATGAGCATTGAGCAGATGACAGTGTTGATCGCGAGAATGAAGATCTTATCATTGCAAAGCAGTTTCTGCACTCTCTCTGCTTTCACCAATGCAAACACGATGATGTAAATACAGTAAGAGCTTCGTTGTGCAGTAACGTGCGTCATTGATTTCATAACGAGTTTGGCAAGTGTCCAGATAAACTCGCGCTGTGTGGAAAGATTGTTCTTTGATCGCTTTCTGTATATAATTTGTTCACAATTTAAATACGATCATTTTCATCCTACTAAAAGAAACGATGTGAAGCTGATATTTTAGTCACTGGCTTGACTTACTGATGCATAAACAGTATTGAACGATTTTGAGAGAAAGATTACCTGTCTGAACTTGAACAATTACACATCAGAAAGTGTTGCTTGGTAGCTCGGTCCGAGGCCAGCTCTGTATTGGCCCAAGTTGAGGAAACACTCAGTGAAATGTTTGGAAATTTCCAGAGAAAATAAAATTAACCCATTGTTTCTTCAGAGGCTCAGATGAAGGAACTAAAAAATACTTTTGTGTTCATGTGTACATCCACACTGAGCAACTGCCATGCTTCGGCTGCGCAGTTCCGCCTGGCATTGAGGGCTGGCATTATGCAAATATTTGGAGGCGTACATATTAATGATCCCGACTATTGCGTCACAGTCGGTATTGTGTAGAGAACCGACCGTTTTTCAGGGGTGTTTTTCATAAACGTGAATTAAATGAGAACGCGAAAACAGTCCAGTTTGAGATTCACTCAATGTCATGTCCATGCACTGAACTCTTGTTATTTGACTATACCAAGGTAAATTCAATTTTGAATTATAGGTCACCCACCTTTAAGCATAACGATTTGACTGAAAGTTGAATTGAAAATTCAGATTGGCTTTCAATTTGTTACCTTCCCCTTTTGCTTTAACGACACAAAATGAAATCCAAAGCAGGGTATTATCATTAACTAAAACTAAAATAAAAACATGTAAAATTAAAAACATTTCTGTTAATTGAAATAAAGCTGAAATAAAATAAATTACAAATATTTATTGAAAAACTTAGAAGTGCTGCCTTTGCAAAAAAAAAAAGTAAATAAGTTTTAGTTTGATTTGTAACTGGAAATAAAGAAAAACTAAAACTGAAATAGAAATAAATTAAACATAAATAGCAATATTTAAAAAAACAAAACAAATAAAATGACTAAAGCTCATAACAAAATTACAAAAAATAAACTAAAATTAACATAACTAAACATTTAAAAATGAAAGCTAATTCAATTAATAAAACTAAAATAGCAGTGATGACCGTTTCTGTACAAAGAGTCACATGATCAATGTCAATTAGTAAAACATATTTGATTGGTGGCCTAGAAAAACTGAATCTTCAAACATTTATACATTTATTATTTATTTTAAATCAATAAACATTTTTCCAGTTTATTTCCAGATATAAAATATGGTCTCAGACATGTGGACCCTTTTGTTTCCTTGATGTTGCCCTGTCCATTTCTCCCTGTAGCTCCGGAGGGTCAGGTGTTGACCTCCGCTCACCTGATCTACATGGCTAGTCAGATAGCAGAAGGAATGGCGTACCTGGAAGATCGACACATTGTCCACAGAGACTTAGCAGCTCGAAACATCCTGGTTGGAGAAGACCTGGTGTGTAAAGTAGCTGACTTTGGTCTGGCCCGCATCATCAAGGTAATGGTTGGATGTCAAAGATGCTGCTGGAAATATGCTTATTAAATTGTTTCTGCTTAGTATGTAATTCTGCGTTTGTGTGTAGGATAGTGTGTATACAGCAAGTAGAAACACCAAGATTCCTGTGAGGTGGACGGCTCCAGAAGCTGCACTCTACCAGCGTTTCTCCGTCAAATCTGATGTCTGGTCCTTTGGAGTGCTGCTGTACGAGATGATGTCACGTGGAAAGATGCCGTATGATGGTATGGGTCTCTGTTTCTGATCTCAGAAACACTAAATGCCTTCCATTTTTTTATATACACTAGCGGTCAAAAGCTTGTGGTCTCTTATGCTCACCATGGCTCTTCATCAGGATTCTTTGATGAATAGAAAGTTTTGCAACATTACAAATCTCTTTACTGTCACTTTTGATCAATTTAATGTCTTTGAAAAAACGTACTGACCCCACACTTTTGAACGGTAGTGTATATATCTTCTCTAAATTTCCCACTCTCTTTTCACAGGGAAGAATAATAAGGAGGTGTTGGAGATCCTGTCGTCGGGTTACAGGTTACCGTGTCCAAATCGCTGCCCCCCAAACATCTACCGCATTATGATGGAATGCTGGCACGCGGAGGCTTCCAAACGGCCCTCGTTCCACGCCCTTCACAGTCAGCTGGACAATATCTACTCCAGACTCTACTTCAAAACCATTGAGGTGTAGAACACCAGGAGAACAGGTGGACTGAAACAGAAGATCCTGTGGGACGGAAAGATTTGCATGGACAAAAGTGCACATAAGACTTTTTGATTGCTTATGTTAATGAAGTTATGTGCAATAATAAATGCTTGTTAAAGGACTTTTAAAAAGATTCCATGAGAGTTGAGGAAAGGAGCGGAAACGTGCATCATCTTAATCTGACAGGGCCAGATTATCTGTAGCTTGTCAAAGCGACTCCTGATCATCAGTTGATCAAGATGTCGAGCACTGTTATGCACCCTTATAATATGCATCATTTGCCCTGCACTTAAGTTTATTTTGCGCTAGAGTTGATCTGGCCCATTCAGTTTCTGTAGCAGTAGGAACAGGCGATTATTTAATCTGATGTTTTCAGATCAGAGTTTATGTTTACAAAAGAGTCACCTGCCAGTGTACGGACGGACAGGTGTCGGGACGGTGAAAACTACAGCTGTTAAGTTATAACTGTTGAGTGTCTTTAGCCTATGTGAAAGGCAGGCTGCACAAATAACTGTTTTCTACCAGGTACACGATCGTGTTACTATACTGTGGTTAACACAGGAGCCATATGACAAAAACTACCTGGGTAGGTTTCCTCATGATCGGTTTCGTAGAAATCACATCCATGTCAAAAGTCTGTTGTCTTCCAATGGATTATTCTTAAAATAACTCTTGTAAATAAAGTATTTTTTCAGTATACATGTTTCTGCAGTTTCTTGGTCATTTGTTTGCTTAATATGTAACCCGACTTTGAGATTGACCAGAAATTTTCAAGCATGCTGCTGCTGGTAAGCCTGTAAAGCACTTAACCTCAAACAATAAAGATTGCCTGTTTAGCCTACTGTGCTTGTGTCATTGTCGTCCACAGGCGTGGTTCAAATGCGGAAGGTTTCATTCTAATGTCAGTTCCCTAAACTAATAGACTCGTATGGAAATCCTCTAGAGGTGTCTCTCGGGGACCGTTTTATCTCATGGGGGAATGTTTGAGTAAAACTTGCCCATGTCTTAAGACATGTTGGGACAGAATATGCGGATCCTCAGCGGGCGATGGAGAAAACAGCATGAAAACTGACAGTGACTGTATCGAAGGACCCGGTAATACAGATACTGATCGTTACACGCAGCCTCAGCCTCAGCCACATCCACCTCCACCTCAGCCTACGAGTCCGAAGAGTGCTGTTTATACTGCTCTATGGGACTTCGAGGCACGCGACGGACAGGAGTTGTCGTTCAAATCTGGTGATATGTTCGAGATTGTCAACAATTCCGGTGACTGGTGGAGTGCGAAGAAAATCGACTCATTCGACAGTGTGACCACCGGCTTGGTTCCGTTCAATTATATGGCGCGAGCGGAATCCGTTGAGTCTCAACCGTGAGTGTCAAAGCTACTTCTGAAAAGTAGTTTGTTAACACTATTACAGATAAACAGCGCGTTTTTATTTCAGTGTAACTTGTTAACGCTGTGGTTATTTCAGCAAACAGTTTCTGGTTTCATAATAAATTAGATTTATTTGTGAATTCGACTGATGTAGATTAGAAGATTAAACTTGCAGTATAAAACTTAGTGATTCAATTATACAGATAGCGATCAGAAAACAACTGAAGTTGTCTCAGATTCTTAGAATAAAATGTGCTCAGTCTAGACTGAGTTCGAAACAAGCTCTATCTTATTTATGTAGCATTAGACACGTTCCTCTCTTTTACAGTTTTGTAATTGATGACATTCGCCCATCAATCCATGCGCTAGCCTTACTATTGGAGATTTCCCCTTCCCGACCATTTCCGAATGCATGCTGAAGCTGTCAAGGTTAAAAAAGAAATGTAATAGTACCATAAAAAATGTCATTAGGCCTACGTCGCTTAGTACTTAAGCTTTGAGTGAAGAAATGACAGAAATGTAAGTTGTTATTCACTGAAATTGTTTTCCACCAGTGAGCAGCTGTGACGGATTAAGGCCTGTTCACACCAATAACGTTAAATATAAAGATAACTCTATCGATATAATTATATTAACATGACAGTGTCACACCTTTATTTTAAGCATGCAGTTATGTCATCTGCCTCTTTAAATACTCAAGCTCTGTAAAGCGGATGGATTCTGAATGGCTGTCGATGTTTATATCATTCATCAACTGGAAATATTGCTCTGAAAGTGATTTCAACAATATCATTATCTGTGTCATATATCGTTGTAGCTGTGATGTGGACTTCCCTATTTTCGTAACTACAACGATTATTAAGACTTCTAGCCCTTGGTGTGAATGGCCCTTTACTAAGTGAACTGAAACAGTTGAATACGGTGGCCGAGACAGCTCAACGCGCTGCAACTGAAGCAAACACATGCAAATAGAGAAAAACGCGTGCAAATAGAAAAAAAAAACACATGCAAATAGAAAAACACGCGTGCAAATAGCAAAAAAAACCAACAAATTAATAAAAAAAAAACATCTTCATCAGTTTCACAACACACGTGTGCTCCAAATAAGGAAACAAAGGTTCAACAACACAACCAAATACAGAAAACAGCTGCAAATAACACAGACCACAACGGAAATGTTTCCAGGGGAACCAAATAAGTGACGAACCCGGCCGGCGAATTTTTTTTTTGCAGGGTGGTAGGGGAAGAATCATTAATATTCATTGGGGAACTCATCCGCAATTGGTTCGCTGTCACACGTCACTCAGATTGACATGGCAGGTCAAGACGGTGTCCCCGCAAAGATACAGAAGTTCGCGAAGTTCGTGAGCGGTCTCCGCACAAATCTCCCGGATTTGGATAACCAAATGTTGACAGGTATGACTTACCTTCGTGAAAGTGTCTGTTGTCACGAAGGAGACGATGTCTGCTTTCTCTATCACATCTCATTAGAGATGCGTCACGGCGAGCCAATCAGGGACGAGTTCCCCAATGAATATTAACGAGTCTTCCCCTACCACCCTGCAAAAAAAAAAATCGCACCCGGCCGAGACGTGCTTATTGCTCGTGAGCTTCCCTATGCCATACTCCCTTCGAAGGGTAGATTGCAGAGCCCTTTTGGAGTGAGCAAGGCTCTAGTGTGCTGTTAGGCAGCCGTGTGGAACGCACTTGATGAAGGGAGCAACTAAAGACAACGTGGGATGTTCCCATGACAACGCAGCACGGTGTCCATCAGCTGGTCTTACGACAGAAATATGATGCTGTTTACATAACGGATGCAAATACATTTTTATTTTTAGTTTACAAAAAAAGCTTTTAAAATATGCGTTATATATCTGTGTCTCAACTTTAAAATTTTGGACCCTACATTACCTAACATTTCTTACGAAACCTTTCTTTATGAAAATGTAATAACATGAAACAATTTGTACAGTGTAACTGATGTAACTTATAGATAAATATCTTTCTTTCATGTTTTTCTTCTTTTTTTATTTATTTATTTATTTATTTTAGTTTCCAGCTCATTGTTCTTTTCTCATTTGTATTCTGATGACATTGAACATATTGTTAATACATTTTGTACATTGTATACAAGTTGTATGTCATAAAAAATGTAATCTCTGTATGTTTTGCACAAACAAATAAATAAATAAACAAATAAATAAAGTATAATTTTAAGCTGTAAGCACCAGCACGCATAGATTTATGGATATCTATGCCAGCCGATGCCAGCACGTCCCAGCCGGGTTCGTCACTTATTTGGTTCCCCTGGAAACATTTCCGTTGTGCTCTGTGTTATTTGCAGCGCGTTTATGAATTTGGTGGTGTTGTGAGTATTTGGAGCACAGGTGTGTTGTGAAACTGATGAAGATGTTTTCTTAATTTGCAGGTGTTTTTTTTATTTGCACGCGTTTTTTCTATTTGCATGCGTTTTTTTCTATTTGCATGCGTTTTATTTTATTGGCATGTGTTTTTTTTCTATTTGCACGCGTTGTTTTCTATTTGCATGTGTTTTCTTCTATTTGCATGCGTTTTCTTCAGTTGCAGCGCGTTGAGCTCTCTCGGCCACCGTAGTTGAACGGAAGAAACTGATTAGTCTGGTTCGTGAATGAATCGTTCAGACCGTTTTGAGAATCAGTTTGGTGATTGATTCATTGAACAGATCTGATTCAAATTAATACATTAATAAACACCTGTGCTATCAATTGTACCCTAAAAGGAAAGTATACTGTACAACCCATGTGTTTTCTGTATCTTTAGGTGGTTTTTTGGAAAGATGAGCCGTTTTGAAGCATTGAGTCACCTCATGTTTGCAGGAAATAATAATGGATCCTTCCTTGTACGAATCAGTGAGACTGACAGCACAGGCTTTGTGATCTCAGGTGTGTGTTGTTTTCTGACAGTCATTAGTGAGTTTGTTACCGCATATCCTTAAAGCTGCTATTGGAGTTTGTTCTAAGTTCTGAATCTGCTCTCCTAGTGAAGACACAGGACAAAGCAAAACACTTCAAGATCTACCAGTCTGGTGGAAAGTTCTATGTGGATCCATCTCCTACATTCGCCAGTGTATTAGAGGTGGTTGAATATTATCAAACTCACCCATTCTCCACTTCAGACCAACTGAAGCGACCCTGTATTCGGGTGAGACTCTCTTTCTCTTCCCATTTTCCCCCATTCTCCTCTTATGCTTGTTTTTTGATCTCCCTTATTCTCACATTCTCTTTCAGTTTTGTCATATGAGGAAGTGATTGAAAAAGTTTCTTCATTTTTATGAGAACACCACCATTTGCATTAGATACAGTAAATATTTGCAACATCAAGAAACTCATTTTTCAGTCCTCCAGTAAACACATGCTGATGTATAAATGTAAAGCATCCAACCCAGTAAATATGGGATGTGTAGCCTATATACAGTAGCAGTAATAAAATTAATTGCATTTGTAAACTTACTTCCTGACACCAATGACTCATCTTCCTGTAGAAAAAGCCCCGGCCTGAGAATCTGCCACCCTCCACAGTCGATGAATGGGAAGTCCCTAAAGAACAACTTAACTTAGTGAAGCTGCTGGGCAGTGGCCACTTTGCTGAAGTTTACAGCGGCACGTGGAAGAATCACACTAAAGTGGCCATCAAAATCCTCAAGAACAATGGTGAGCTCATAGCTAGAGGTGATACAGAGCAGAGCTGAAAATAAGAATGTAAATGTTGCACGGCAAAATAATATATAAGGGGCCATGACACACCAATCCCACGGTCGGCAATCGACCAACGTCCGGCTAGTTTTTGCGGTGTGTTCCACATGTCAGCTGTTTTCAGCTGGAGTTCAGCATATTGAATTGTCATCGGTGAGAGATCATCGGCTGGTCAGTTTAGCGGGCGAGTCAGTGCACAAAAAAAAGCTAAAGTGATAAAAGCAGTGAGCATTCCAAATACAAGAATATGTTCATAACAACATGAGCCGCCTGGAATGAAGAAAGTGATCAGCGTGATTGGTATTCAAAATGGTTTTTGAATGATGAACATAGACTATTGATACCTGCTGATATAGACAGTTTATTTCCCTACATGCAGGCGCAAGAACGCACAAGCTGGTTGGCAGCCAGTTGTAGTCCTTTAAGTGTGTTCAAGTGCAGCTCTTCGGCCCAGCCGCAGCCAACGCGAGGCGACAACATAGTCAGCTTTCGTCTCCGCTAGTCCTTTGACATCTGCTTGGTGTGTCACAGACCTTTACAAATGCAACTTACAAGTCTTCTAGTTTCAACTCTGCCTGTTATTTTTATCCAAAAGAAATTCTGGCTGTTTTTAAATGTGAAAAGAATTCAGTTTTGTTACCTGAAAGTCTGAAGCTTTAAATGAAGAAATTACACAAACTGCAACCCTCATCTTAATCTTTTTTGTTTAAAGATAAAAACATTTTCACATCGATATTACAATCTTTGATTCAGAATGGGCAGTGTTTGTTGGAAAAATGCTGAATATGACCTTTTCATAGCTTTAAACACAAGAGTGTGTATGTATTCATGTACTTGACACTGACAGCACAAGTTAATGCAGTGGATCAAAAGAGGTTTTTGAGTGCCTTAGAATAAGATACACGTCTGGAATTAAACACTAATTAAACATAAACACATTCATAAATCTATATCAGGAAATAGAATAAACTCAAACCAGTGTTTGAACCACCTTTATCCGAGTAAAAACATTTCAAAGGTAAAGATACACAATACTCCAGACAGAACCGCAGGATCTGCTGGGAAATCTTGCTTTTGCCAGTTATAGTGTTCCGGAATTGAAGGATGACATGGATAGGCAATTTTTGGATGTAAATGGGTAATGTGACATTGGGCAAAAATCAACTGCATAATTCAAACAAAATAAATGTATCCTTATGAAGGCAACCACCTGCTTTGCAGCCTTAGGGCATGAATACCTTACAGCCAACGGTTTTAGATTGTTCATTGCACACATTACTGGTGAGGTTAATGTGAGCTAAGGCTGAACACAATGTAAGTCATACAGAATGGCAGTGATCCTCAACATTACACTGGTAAATCTGCAACTGAATACCTCGAACAGAAAAAGAAATAATGTGGAATAAATGTTGTATATACGTTGCAATACACTTTTGTCTTGTTAAATAAAATCTAAATCTAAACCTCAAAACAAGATAAATATGCTTTATGTAATGACTTCCTTCTTACACCATTGTTAAATAATTGTTCTTGTTTTAAGCATAAATCTTAACTAAATTTAATGAATATGTTTAAAACAAGAAATAAAAAAATACAAGAACATTTTCTGAAGGAGTTTGGAAAAATTAAAGGTACATCATCATGAAAAGTCTCAATATCTTATCCAATGAGGTTAATGTATCTTGTTTTAAGCATTTTTATATATTTTAGGTGAAATTGCTGATTTTCTAATAAAAACTAAATATATTTTTTATAAATAAAAAATAAATAAACATATTTGTGATAAATAAACATCATAAAAAATAATATTTGTGTCTATTTCTTTTTCTTTCTTTTCTTTTTTTTACCACAGATGCTCTGAATCAGAAGGACTTTCAGTTGGAGGTACAGATCATGAAGCGTCTGCGTCATAGGCACCTGATTTCTCTCTTTGCCGTCTGCTCTTCCTCTGCCCCGTTTTACATCATCACCGAACTAATAGAGAAGGGCGATCTGCTTAATTTCCTCAGAAGTCAGTCACTGTCCCTAGATAAGACTGATTGATGTCTTGCTGTGATTATGCTGTCTCACGTTCTCAATCTTATACATCACTCCCCATCATTCAGGTCAAGATGATATGGCATTGAACATGGAGTCTCTGATCGACATGGCAGCTCAAGTAGCAGATGGGATGGTATATTTAGAGGCACATAACAGTATTCATAGAGACCTTGCTGCAAGAAATGTCCTAGTCGGAGAGGGAAACGTCTGCAAAATTGGTGATTTTGGCCTAGCTCGAGTCATTAAGGTGAGCAAACTGATTTTTATGCTGATTTTTTTGAGGGGGGGGAGGGGCTTCACAATTAGGATCTTAAGTGATTGATATATAATGTGTGTGTGTGTGTGAATGAGATACTGTATATGTGATAGGAGAAAAGTAATCAAAAAGTATTCAGATTATATTACAATGAATGTACAGTATAATGTAATAGATTACGTTACTATTACACACTACATATGTGTGTGTGTGTGTATATATATATATATATAAACATGCATACCAACATGCAAACAAAAGCAAGTACCGGCACCTTATTTTGTCAACTTCAAGTACTGCATCCTGGAAATTACTCTTGAAATTGTTTATAGGGACATTTGCTTCCTGCTTTGTTGAAATATCAGTAGGGAACATGGTTTTGTGAATTAATATTTCTTTGGTATATATTATGAAACAGAACAATCAAATTTAACCAATCCCATGCAAGTGTATCATCCGGTCATTTGATTTCCAATTTGAAATGAAATAAGCAGAAATGAGAAAACTGCACCTTTGTTCGTTTTTTCAACAAAAAAAAAACCCGAAAAAAGAGATTTCGGCTTGATTTTTCGTTTTTTAGTTCACAGGCAAAAAAAAAACGAATATATGACTTCAAAATTCGTTTTCCACATGTGGGCGGTCATGAGACGCCCCCTTCCGCTGATTGGTCAAGTAAATCTGAGCATGTGACGTCATCAGTCGTTGCTCAGGTCTGTTCAACAAAATAATAGTCATCAACAGTAATCTACCCATTAAGGATGTAATTTGTCTTTTTGAAAACCCAAACAAATCTTTAGAATCTACTGGTAACTTCCTTATCCTTGTGGCAAACTTTTACTTTCACAAACAAAGGTTTCTTAAGAAAATTCCTTCATTTAAAAATTTCTTATGTGAAGTAAAATATTTAATCAAATCACTAAGAATAATTGATAATAGAAAATGTACTTCTTTTTTGAAGAAATATAGAGATAGTTTATGTACCATGATTAAAATCTGTTTGCTGTTTCTTTTTTCCCCCTTTTTTTTCTTCTTTTCCAAAAATTTTCTAAAATTCAGTTGGCCCAACTCATTTTAAATTGGTCAAAATTAAGTTGATCCAACTCAATTAAATTAAGTTGGCCCAACCCAATTTAAATTTTCAAAAAATAAGTTGGCCCAACTCAATAATTAATATTTAGAATAAAAAATGACCAAAATTGAGTTAGCCCAACTCAATTTAAATTGTTCAAAATTAAGTTGGCCCAACTCAATAATTAACGTTTAGAATTAAAATTTTCCAAAATTGAGTTGGCCCAACTCAATAATTAATATTTAGAATTAAAATTTTCTAAAATTAAGTTGGCCCAACTCAATACTTAATATTTAGAATTAAAATTTTCCAAAATTTAGTTGGCCCAACTCAATTTAAATTTTCTAAAATTAAGTTGGCCCAACTCAATAATTAATATTTAGAATTTAAATTTTCTAAAATTCAGTTGGCCCAACTCAATTTAAATTGGTCAAAATTAAGTCGGCCCAACTCAATTAAATTAAGTTGGCCCAACTCAATAATTAATATTTAGAATTAAAAACGACCAAAATTGAGTTAGCCCAACTCAATAATGAATATTTAGAATTAAATTTTTCCAAAAATTTAGTTAGCCCAACTCAATTAAATTAAGTTGACCCAACTCAATAATTAATATTTAGAATAAAAATGTTTCCAAAATTGAGTTGGCCCAACTCAATAATTAATATTTAGAATAAAATGTTTCCAAAATTGAGTTAGCCCAACTCAATTTAAATTGTTCAAAATGTCAAACATCTATGTCTACATAGTCTAACATCAAAATGTTAATGTCTTCTGTAGATTTTGATCTTTATAAGTTGTTATGATAGGCCTATATTTTTAATGAAAACACAATTTAAAAAAACAACTTTTTATTACCAAATATACTATTAATAAGACGCGTGACACAAAATATCCATATTATACCAAAAAAATAAAATATATTTGGAAATTGCCCTTTAAAACGAAGGCTCAGTTTGTGGTCAACCGTTCACTATTATTTTATTGAAAACAATAAAACAAAGACAAAGTCACTTATATTAAACACTTTTTCTTTTTTTTGTTAACAGAAGTTATCTCGCCCCTTTAATTGCCTCCGCTATCATCCAATCATCTGTCTCATTCTTGCGGGTCGCGGCTATGATTACAGTTTCAGTAAAATTTTATTTCACCGTCATCGGTACCCACCCTCAGCCGATTGGCATAATTACAGTATTTGCAATGACCATCCCGTGTCCAAAATGGAGCTTATACTGTCTAAAAGAAAAGTTGTGACTGCTGACTGATCTGTGCCTCACCCGCTCGGCGCTGTCTAGCACAGCACCACACAGATTTAACTGCGCACAGCTAAATAAAACAGGCTGGTGGCAGACTAATATTTAATATTTCTGATGTAAATATTTCTGTGAAACGCGTTAAGTTGCACAGAAGAAAGCCCAATCTAGGACCTGCCCTGTACAGTTTAAGAAGCGGTAGTAGAAGACTATTATTATTATTTATTTATTTTTATTAAAAAAAATTACAATAGTGCAAACACACATCTTTTAGAAATCTAAAACATTTCCAACAATGTATATATTTAACAAGTAAACTCATTCGTGCACAATCATAGCACAAAAATGGAAAGAGCTAAACAAAGAAGAAAAAAAGGGGGGGGGGGGGAAGAAACAGCAAACAGATATTAATCATGGTACATAAACTATCTCTATATTTCTTCAAAAAAGAACTACATTTTCTATTATCAATTATTCTTAGTGATTTGATTAAATATTTTACTTCACATCTTTAAAAGTAGGAATTTTCTTAAGAAACCTTTGTTTGTGAAAGTAAAAGTTTGCCACAAGGATAAGGAAGTTACCAGTAGATTCTAAAGATTTGTTTGGGTTTTCAAAAAAACAAATTACATCCAGAGAATGTCTAATTGAAGAGAATTGGCACTGTTTGGTTACTTCCGGTTTCTGGACTGGCTGCAGTAACACGTCTCTGTCCATGCGGGGGCACTCGTTGGCGAGTGCAGAATGAATGGGAGTCTATGGGGTTTCACCAAGGGGGTAATCCACCAGCCGGAAACTGAAGTCTCCCCGGGGGCCGCCATTGGTTAGCAAGCCTTCACCTGCTGTTAGCATTCCATTGACTCCCATTCATTTTGGCGTCACTTTGACAGCGAATAACTTTACATCTGAGGCGTTTAAAGACTCCATTTGTCCATTGTTTATTTCTAAAGAAACACGACAATGTATAAAAGGCTCCATTACCTTGTATCTTACGTTATGGCCCCGTAGAAGCAGTTTTTTCAAAAATAGGCTAACGATTGCGTCATAACACGCGACTCTCTGTCGCACAGTAGAGAAATGACCTTATAGACAGAAGTAGAAGCTTGCGCGCAATCGGGGGGACGTGGAGGCATAAAGTCAAGGGAGAAGCCCATAGAGAGTTGTAAAGTTGCTCCTGCTGCGAGCTCATGGACAGCTCCTACTCACGCTCTCAGTCTCTGCAAGATTCGGAAGGGAATGATTCAGATTTCTCTTGGCACAGCTACTAGAAGACGTACAACTGTGAGACAGGTTGCTCACGTCACATCTGCGTCGTCAAGCTCAGTTTGAGCCTGCGCAGTACGCTCAGCCATCAGGAAGTGAGTGCTTCTAATTGACTTCACTTTTCTCCGTTGAAGTCTATGGGGTCGCTGTGTCCATTTCTTTTTCTGTCTATGGGTTTCACCCCCAGAAATCCACTTTTCTCAGGATGTAATTTTTTGTCAAGTAATTTGAAAGTTGCATTCAAAAGGGAGGTGTAAGATAATACACTCAGCTGAAAATTGCATTTTTAAGTTCACTTATCTGTTCTAAAAATCCGTTCAAAAATGTGATGATGTCACATAATAGCAGAATGCTAGCTTGTTCCGGCCAACAACGGCCTAACCTGTAAGAAATTGAAAGGACTTAAGTACTCCTTCATTCAACTTTTGGCCTATAATCTATATTGAACTTGCGGAATCAACAATAAAATCTATGTTGATTCAACGACAAGCAGGAGAAAGAGATACATTTAGCCGTCTAGCTCCATAGACTCCCATTCATTCTGCACTCGCCCGCGATCACCTCCAGTGGAATTCTAATGGAACTGCAACCAATATGATACACAATGGGGCTAATAGGAAGTGCCAAGGCTCTCCGTTAGACAGGCTCTGTTAGATCCTTAATGGGTAGATTACCGTTGAGGACTATTATTTTGTTGAACAGACCTGAGCGACGACTGATGACGTCACATGCTCAGATTTACTTGACTAATCAGCGGAAGGGGGCGTCTCATGACCGCCCACATGTGGAAAACGAATTAATAATAATAATAAATAATATGTTTATTTTATATAGCGCCTTTCAGAGTACTCAAGGTCGCTTTACAATAAAGTACAAATAAACCTGACAGAAACATGACATAGAACAAAAAATAAATTGAGATCGTGGTACCTAAACATAGAAATCAAGGGAAACAAATAGCAAAAAGATAAGATAAACGTTTTTAGGTGAGTTTTGAAATCGTGTAATGATGAAAGGTCGCGGATGTGTTGGGGAATAGAAATCCAGAGAGTTGGGGCAGCAGTACAAAAAGCCCTTCCACCAAATGATGATAGTTTGTGCCTTGGGATCGAATTGATTCTTACTTGGACTGGTTGTTAAAGATCCCTAACTTTCAGCACAACAATTGAATGGGGATGTCATCTTGGGTGGGGTGAACTTTGGCACAGAACTCACGGTGCCACCAGTGCGACACATCTTCAGTTGTGTGCCCGACCTCATTGGGTTTCGGCCACTTATCACAAGACACCCTCCGCCGGGGTTGGCCCACCACGGGTTGATCAGACCCGGGTGTGTGTCGCACGGTGGTGGCGCCATGCGATCATTTGGCAGCCCATGTTGCGTGACTTGCGTCCCTACGTTTCAGCCACAGCCAGTGACTGCTCCGTTCCGCTGCAGTGGCAAGTTCTTTGATTGCCCTCTGTAGGGACTGCCCTCTGATCCCTACTTCCTTCAAGAGCCTTGCGGTAGAGCTGGCCACAAAACCCCTGCATCCCACCTCCACTGGCCACACCTTCACATTCCAGCCCCGCCCCTCTGCTTTAGCTGCTAAGTTGGCATATCGCAGCCTCTTCCGTTCGAATGCCTCATCAATGGCATCCTCCCATAGGACAGTCATTTCAACAATGAAGACACACCGGCAGGACTTGGACCAGAGGACAAGGTCTAGGCGCAGGTTGGTTGCTGCAATTTCGGGTGGGAAGTTGAGCCTCTGGTTAAGGTCTACTCGCATTTCCCAATCCCGGGCTGCGTTCAGTGGGCCAGAGTTTGGGAGTGATGGCTTAGACCCCTGTTTCTCTCCTTCCCGCATGAAGGTTGTTCTCCGTGGGATGGTAGTCTGGGCATTTAGAGGCGTGGCGTTGGTGATTACCCTCTTGTTCTCAAGTTCGGCAGCCAAGCACCTCAGCACTTGGTTGTGGCGCCAGGTGTACCTTCCTTGAGTTAGGCTGGTCTTGCATTCCACCAGGATGTGTTTAAGGGTTGCTGGGGCTGCACACAGGGGACAGGCTGGGTCCTCTCCATACCAGATATGTAGGTTGGTTGGGGAGGGCAGGACATCGTAAGTAGCTCTGATGATGAAACTTAGCCTATTAGCCTCCATGCCCCACATCTCACTCCATGTGATTTTTCTCCTCTCCACGCCATCCCACTTCATCCAGCGGCCTTGCTGGGCTTGGGAGACAGCCTTGGCACACCTGGCTGCTTCCTCTTGGTGGCGCACCTCCTCCACCACCATGTGCCGCCGTTCGGTTAGAGTAGCCTTTTGCCATGTGGGTGTTACTGCTTCCAATCCAAGGCCCCCTCTGCCATTTTGGACATGCCCCACTATATCTCGGTGTCTGAGGGCAGCCTTTGCCGCCGCAACCGCAACCGCTGCCACCGGCTTCCATTTCCTCCCCGTTGCTAGGGTAGGAGCAGCACCTCTGATGACTGGATCCCGGGATTTTGTCAGAGTCATTTCCAGCCTTGATTTGGCACATTTGTACTCCTCCACCAGGCTTGAGATTGGCAGGGAGAGGGCTCCGTTGCCATACAGGCCGATGCTGGTAAGGCATCTCGGCAGTCCAAGCCACTTCCTCACTTGTGCATTCACTAATCTCTCCAGTCGAATGGCATGGGATAGTGTGACCTCATAGATAGAAATTGGCCACATGAGACGGGTCAGCAGCCCAAACTGAAAGCACCACAGCTTCAGCTTCAGAGCAGTGTTGTTGATCTTCTTGAGGCCGCTGATTGTATCCTGCCTGAGTTGCTCCACCTGCTTCGAGTCTTTGAGTTCTGCGCTATACTAGCGGCCGAGGCTTTTGATGGGCTTCTCCAGAACTGTTGGTATTGGCTCGTTGTTGACCTGGAACCTCTCATTGGTAATTTTTTCAATGTTTTTTTGAAAAAATTAAAACACGAATAAAGGTGCCGTTTTCTCATTTCTGCTTATTTCATTTCAAAGTGGAAATCAAATGATTTGATAATACACTGACCCAAGAGCGATTTTACAATCATTTTTAAGTGCTCTTCAGCGCATGCATTTGTTCTATGAAGTTGTCTTTTAACATGTCTAGGAGCCTGTTTATATATCTGATGACAAGAAAATACCATATAAATGGACCGCACCTGAGGCTATCAGTCATGGCCGTTACTCAACTAAATCTGATGTCTGGTCATTTGGGATTCTCCTTTATGAGATTGTCACACATGGAGCCATCCCTTACCCAGGTCAGTTTTAACATGCTAATTGTGGTATCATGTTTTCGTTTTTTTTTTAGTTTAAGACAGAATATTTATAATTTATATTTATAGTTTTTTTTGTAGATTTTGAGCTAGGCCCTATATGGCTTTTCATAATGTTTTGTCAGACTAGTGAAATGAAAGCCTACAAATAGACTTTTAAGTGTTTATTTTATTGCACTTTATCTATTTGCATATGTAGATTTAAGTTACAATACAAATAAAGGGGCGTTTTCTTCATTTGTATTGCGAGTTTTTTCGCATGCGCTGAGGAAGAAAGCCAGAAGCTGAGTCATTTTATTCCTAAAAAGATGGAAAAAAATTCCTCCTGGCTGTTGACAATATTTTCTGATTTATGGAGTGATAAAAAAAAATCCCTTCTGTATAAACCTTAAGAAGTCAACAAGAATTCAGATTTCTGTTCTAGAAAAATTTGTGAATATTTAATTAGATAATGCCTCATTTGCATATTCAAACATAACATTGAAAATGTATGTACGGTATACTGTCCTTGTCCAGAAAGGAAATAGAGACATCATCAAAGTAGTCCATGTGACATCAGTGGGTTAGTTAGAATGTTTTGATGCATTGAAAATACATTTTGGTCCAAAAATAACAAAAACTACGACTTTATTCAGCATTGTATTGTCTTCCGGTTCTGTTGTCAAGCGCGTTCACGAGTCCGCAGTGACGCTGATGACGTAAGACGCTGCTGACGTGTATATCTGGTGTGTCCGTGTATTCGGGATCAAATAAATATGGCTGGGCAAAATAATGCAAGTCTTCCTCTGTGTCGAAATCCTTAGACATTTTTGCGAAGATTGTTTTGTTTACAGCGTGCGTCTCCCTCAGACTGTAAACGAAGCTCGGGCGCACTGATAACACGTCAGCAGCGTCTTACGTCAGCAGCGTCATTGAACACGGATTGACAACAGAACCGGAAGACAATACAATCATTTTTGGGTGAACTAACCCTGTAACATTTGAGTCTGTATATTCAAGCCATTATCTTCTTTTATAGGTGTTCACAATGCTGAGGTGTATGATCTCGTCACAAGACAACACTATAGAATGCCTTCACCAGCCAATTGTCCACAGATCATTTATAACATCATGCGATCTTGCTGGAGAGCAGAACCAGAGGACCGTCCCACTTTTGAGAATCTGAAGCATGAACTAAACAACTATCAAGACAGCGTCTGTAGTTATTCGGGTAAACTGCACAGTTAGGTTCCACTCCTTGCAAACATCCTGAGGCCTTAAAGTCTTAGAAACAATTGCAACAGACAGATGCAACGTAAAATCATCTTTGAATTATCCTTGATGGATTAGATGGACTGTTGATTAGTCCAACCAATCAGTTTTCAGATAATGAGGAAGATGTGCACATGAAGCACTTTTTGGGAGCACTAAGGGCAAATAATAATGTATTTGTGTTTAGACTTATAGCAGTAATTACTGACTGAGTTTAATGAGACAGATGCTGTATTTTTTTTTTTATAATAATAATAAACCTTGTTGTTCTCAGGTAGAGTAGACTGAACTGATTAAAAGAGCATGAAACCATTTTAAATTTGTAATCAACAATCTGTTCAGGGCATTAAAATACAAGTTAAAATGACTAAACTATTATTTTTTTATGTATTGAATGTATGTATGTAATCTTGTTTTTTATGTTTTTTTCCTCTTCTCAAGCCTTTAATGCAAATGAGAAAAGCAATAGAGAGGTAAATTCCATCATACAAGTGGAATTATGAGATTAAATATGAAGCTATGAATGTCAAGGTGCTTTGTGTCAAGTGTACAAAATGCTATAAAACAACAAATAAGACACTTTATGTTGATTTGAACACTTTAAATTGTGCTGTACTGTCGTAATATACTTTATTGTATTTTATAATGTATTGCATTGTTAATGTTTATTGCAGTTCAAAACAAATTCATCATGGCAAGCTTACATTGCTGATAAACTCCAAAGAAAAAAGCACAGACACACAAATATGTTAGAGCTTATTTGTTTAAAAAAAATATAAATTACCTCATGATAGGCACAATCCTGGTGTGTGTGTCTCAATTGAGATGAATTGCGTAAGAAAACAGTAATGATGGGGTAGGATTGCGATCATATCATGCAAAATCTGCAAATTCAAAGTTCTATTAGATTACCATTTTGATTTGTTTTGGCAGATGTAATACTCTATATTGATGCAGCAGGTTAAAACTAGCGATGCTTCAAGTTCTCACAATAGGTAAACCAATGATTTAGGCCTGTGCAATATGAAAATTCACCAGAAGATGGCGACACACCATTATTTCACTGATGAGCTATAGCTTGCAACCAAGAAGTCTGTATTTTAATTTAATGGCATGTCATCATAGTGCAGCTGTCATAAAGCGTGAAACTGCAAATAAATAAATAAAGTAATTATTTATGACCATGTTCAATCATGTCCTTGGCCTATCCATAAGCACTGCGACCTTCATGCTTTCACTACAACAACAAACACGATAAAGGCAAGGCTCTGACACTGTTATGTGTTTGAACTACTGACAAGAGCTCCTGATGTATGGGATCGTGTTCGTCTTTGTCATTATCATCATCAGTGTCATTCCTGTTATTGCTTTTACGAAGCACATTTTCAGCATTTCTTAATATAGGCTACCCAATTGTTTAAATATTATATTGTTTTTTTCAATCACAGTATCTATCACAATGAGGTGGAAATGGGGTGAACTTTAAATATTTTCACTTCTTTGGTTTTCCAGGATAGTTCCATTTTTTGGTGACAGCCTACGCCATAGTTTAGTTTAGTTTAGTTTAGTTTATTTAAGAGTTTGACAAGGCAGGATATTGAAGGACAAAACCCTGAAATGTATCAAACAGAACACATACTCAAGACAACCGTATATACCTAATTAAAAAGTAAAAAAAATAGAAGAAACAAACAGGAGGGGTAAAACAGATGCATACAAAAACCTGAAATACATCAGGCTTCATACAAGCAGAACCTGCAAGTTATTTATAAAACAGTTTAAGAGCACGTGGAATAAAAGAAAGTTCATGTCTTTTTGATTTACTCCTGGGCACAATAAGTTCTCTACGCTGCCGTAGTAGGTAAGTAGGTGTTGGAGCCACAGACAGGAAACAATGCAGTGGTGATGAACTGTCCTTGAGTAGTTTTGTAAAAGTACGTATAGTGGCCTCGTCACGCCTCTCACTCAGTGATGGAGGGAGAGAAGAAGTTGGAACACCTATTATCCGACAGCAACGTTTTTGGACCCTTTCTAACTCATCAGAGAGACCTTTTGGTAGTCCACCCCATACTGGACTAGCGTACTCAAGAACTGGCCGTATAAATGTCAAATATATTTTCACTAAAACATCACATGGGAGACCCGCGTTTTTAGCAACACAGAGATAGTGGATTCTAGGACGCACCTTCGAAATCATGTACTTAATGTGTGCGCCCCACGACAGATCAGTAGAAATTTGAACTCCAAGTAGTTTAAAGGTGGAAACTCTGCTAATTAGATGTCCTGATATTACAGGAGAGGAAGGGCAGGGAATATTTTTGTCTTTCCTGCGCTAATGACCATGTCCACTGTCTTACCTCCATTCATTGCCAATGAAAATTCATGTCCCCATTCCGCCACTGAATCCAAGGCCTTCTGTGTTAACCCTGGTAAGGATCCCATTAAAAGTTCAGTGATTGTTAAATCATCGGCATATTTCACCGGAATTACTGAAGGAGGCAGGCGGGAATCCAAGCTGTTTATTGAGATTACAAAAAGCAGAGGGGATAGAAGTCCCCCCTGGGGAACACCAGCTGAAATTGGGTAGGAGTTAGACACACAGGAGCCCCACTTCACCTTTTGCCCTCTGTTACTCAGATAGCTCCTTACGCTGAGCCAAAGTGGACGTCTGACATTCATCTCAGCTAAAGCATAAAGCAGTTGACAATGATCAACTGTGTCAAAAGCTCGAGTAAAATCAACAAAACCAGCATGAATGTCCAATTTAGGATTGCTATTGAGTGCTTCATGCCAGTGTTGCAGAATATGAATCAGTGGAGTGTCAGTGGATCTGTTTGCCATGAAACCATGTTGTGATGGTTCAATTTTAGCAACTGTATCCTCCAGAATGGCATCTCTGAGGATTCCTTCATACACTTTTCCAACACAGCTGAGTAGTGAAATCTGCCTATAATCTGTTGGAAAACTGGGCTTTGTTTTTTTGGGAACAGCCTTGACCATAGCCTCCTTCCATTGTTTTGGAAAAATATTATTTTGCAAGCACATGTTAAAGATATCACATAGTACCGGTGCCAGCTCCTCATAAAAGGTCTTTAACATCCAAGGAGGGATGCCGTCAGGACCAGCAGCCTTTGCTGCCTTCACTTTGCAAAGTCTAACCTTAACTTGTCCAATACTCAGAAGAGGTATACTACAATTGGATAACTTGCAGGTAACCTCTTCCTCAGATGGTGAAATGTGACTTGCATGATCCCACACAGAAGCAAAGTGCTTTGCCAAGTTGTCACACTCATATTGCATGATGTTATGATCCTGAGACACCATGTCACTCTTATCTCCTTCCATCCCCATTAATGCCTTCACAGACTTAAACCATTGTTTAGGCTTAGTGCTTTGCAGTTCCTCGACCTCATGTATATAGTATTGTTTCTTTGCATTCTTGATTTTTTGGGCTATAATTGTTTTTAGTTTACTGTAAGTTGTTTTGTTCCCAGAACAGAAAGCAAGCTGTCTGTCTTTTATCAGATCCTTAATTTGTATGGTCATCCAGGGTTTATCATTATTTGTGATTGAGACTTTCTTAAATGGAATTGTTTTATCCAAGATAGACCTGATCGTAGAAGTGAAGGCACTAACCTTAGCCTCAGGGTCCGTAGCCTCAAGAATGTGAGAAAAGTCAGTAATATTCATGAGAAGGCTTAATTGCCTATTTGTTTCAGGGGTACGCTTTCTACAAATAATTTGCTTAATAGGTTTGGTAGGCCAATTTCCAGCATTTAATAGAATAGTCTCATGGTCAGAGGAGCCAACAGGAGGCAAATGCTCTGGTGACTCATACATGCAGGAAATGTTAGTGAAGATTGAGTCTAATTGACTGGTCTTTCTTGTTGCTCCAGCCACTATCTGTTTCAGACCATGTCTGCTGCAGATGGTTTCAGACTTGTATTTATTTGTATCACCAAGAATGGCAATTGCGGCCTGCTGGTAGTTGCATTCAATATTTCTAAGGCAGCGATCCAAGTACTGGGTGATTATTAAGTCAGGTTGGGCCGTTGCTGAAGAATGTGGGGGAAGGTACAGCACAGCAGCAATAATACAACTTAACCCTCGAGGAAGACGACTGGGACGTAGCCAGACCCACAATGCCTCAAGTTTGTCTTCTTCTAGGTGAGTCAGTCGAGTCTGAGTGATGTTTTCATCGACATACAAAGCGACTCCTCCTCCCCCACTGCCCTCACGATCCCGTCGATGCATTGTATATCCAGGTAGAGTTACATTTGAGTCTGGGATATCAGCATTTAACCAGGTCTCTGATACAGCAATAACTGCTGAGTTATTATTCACAGCTATACTGTACAGCTCATCGCACTTGTAGCGTAAGGAGCGCACATTGGAAAGTAGAAAACCAGGCATGATTGGCTTTGATTTATGTTGGTTTGTCTTAATATAAATCAGGTTCTTAGGATGGTAGCAACAGTCATAAGTAAGCAGGCTTAGCTCAGTCAGCTTATTCTTAACATCCACTGTAGTCCCACAGAACGAAGGACGATTTCCAACAATTGTACATATTGAGCGACTGTAATTTTTTCCAGCTTTCTTACCCCTTGGGCGAGATCTAAGTCGTAGAATCCCATTGATTTTGCTGCAGGGTGGTTTTAACTTCAGGAGCCAAAGGGGATGCAAATCTTTTCAGACTTATTATAAGATGTAAATGATTCTTAAATCCGAGTTGTGTCATTATTGACTTGGGGAAAGACAGAGACATTTACTTGAATGGTTGCAGTGGAAATTTTCATCCATCCAGCTGTAGACGAGTAGGCCGCATTTTCCTTGAATCCATCAAATATCTTCTAGCAGTAATTCCATCCATAAGTCCTGACTTCCAGTTTAGGAATAAAATCACAGCAATGACAATGAGTGATCGGTTTGTGCATTTCCAGACTATATTAAATAAACATTGTTTAAAAAGCTAAAAAAGGTAGGTTGCTGAGCAGCTCAAAATTCATGCGGCTGCCCTTAAAAGCGGCACCTAGTGTTTTCTCCCCACCTAGTGTTTTCTCCATAAAGACAGTCACCATGACATCTAAATAAACGATTCTTATTTTGAATATTGCAGTGTTATAAATGATTTATCCGTGCACATCATTATTATTAGTTTTAATTCATGTGCCCTCGTAATTAAAGTTCCCCTCTTGCAGCAACATCTCTTCCCTTCTCTGATGACGTGTTTACCGGCGTCAGGGCGGAACAACATGTCACTCATATCAACCATCCAATCAATTTCCCATGGACAAAATCAAGCCCCGCCCTATATTTGTTGAAGTTGCATCCATTTAACTTTTTTTTAAACAACAAAACAATACAACATACATTTTGGAGCCAAGGGAGCAAAGAAAACACATACAAATATATATAGTAATAAAATAAATCAAATAAAAAACATTCACAAAAATACAAGACCTTACAAGAAGATTTTGAAGTCTTAATAGCTTTTCCATTAGTACTAGATTGAATAGTAGAAAAGTAATTTTCACATTCTTTAAGGAATAGGGGCTTTTTGTTAGAAAACTTACACGTATGAATGTGAAATTTGACTAATAAAATTAACAAATTAATAACAAAAGCATCCTTATTCACACTGTTATCATACTTTGCATTTTGAAAATGTAGACAAAATTAAAGAGTATATTTTCCTTAATAAACATAGACACCTCATACCATAACTTTTTCACATGACTAATGCCAGAAAATGTGCGGTACTGTTTCCAAGTGCAAAGAGCAAAAAGAGCAGCTCACATCAAGGTCTTTTTTAAACTTACTAAGGAAATGTTTGAAAGGGTAGAATTTGTGCGTTATCTTGAAAGAGATTTTTTTTTATCTTGTTTGTAACAAAAACTTATGAGGTTATAACCAAACATTTTCCCAATCAAGGTCATTAACAAATTTAGTCCAATAAGCAGCAATATTTGCAACCTTATTGAAAAAAAAAGAACAAATAGATTGTTATTGGTTTTTTTTAAACTGTAAAAAATATATATTTTACCACATACAGTGTCAGTTGGGTTAATCGTGGGCATATCAACTGATGACAACATACCTCTACATAAGGTAATTATTCCAGAATTGATTGCAGAAAATTCAAGAGCAAATTCCTTGGGAGTCACAGGAAAATTGTGCTTTAGATCAGTTTCCAAGCATGTAGCCTATCCATTTAACTAAATCCAGTTCCTTATTATGACATCATCCTCCAGCCATGAAGTGATTTATTTTGGTAAAAAAACAAAACAAAAAAAACAGCAGTATACATCAGTAAGCATCACAGCTGTATTTGATTAATTTGTATGATGTTCTTAAGAAATCAGTTTGATGTTATCAAAATGAACGTTATGTTTACATGCTCATGTAGTTTCCATCCTGTTCGGTTCTTTCCAGTAGGGTGTCTTGTTCTTTTTTTACCACAGTCTAAAAATTAATTAATTAACAAACAAACAAATTGTGAAGAAATGTTAGGTCTATGTCTACATGGGCATAAATATCGAATTATATAAAAGGTTTTGTTGTGCTTAATAATATAAACACATTAATTAAACTTTGCTTGAGGTCGCTCAGACTATAGGACTGTGATGATGGTTTAATGGTGGCGCCATGATCTCTCGGTCATGCAGGAAGAGGCTCGCGGAGAATGAGATGCTCATGCTGTCAGAGCGTGATCTTCAGAGTCAGTCCACACTCCACAGACTCTGACCATCGACCTGCTCCCCTGACACTCTTTTCCCCTGTAAACCTGCTGATTTCACTTCACTGGAAAATCGATCAATCTGACTTCTCGTTTGTCTTAAGTTTGAGCTTAGAAAAGCAAACAAACTTTTTTGGCTCAAGTAAAGTAATTGCACGTCTTTCTCTTCGGAAGTCATGTGATTGCACTAACCATTAAGGCTAGTTGCAAGTAGGCAATTCCATGTGATTCATGTATGCATTTAATTATTTAAACGGATTAGTTATTATAGCTAGGCTATGTATTAGGGAAATTCTGGGTCAGGCTTGGTACATAGACCTGCACTTTTGAATAACATTTACATTTACATTCTTCACCTGAGGTAACATTAAATAAAAAATACAACAGCCAGCTACAACAAAAAAACAACAGTAGTCACAAAAATTCAAACCTAGATTAATTCTTAGTAGAAAAACTATTACATGGCCAATGGCCCCACAAATTAAGCTTATCTTATAAAATATTTGCAAGAGCTTATGGGTATTTTCCTTTTCAATTTAATTATTTTTTTAACTTAAACTATTAATTGATTTTGAAGTAAAAGAAGTTTAAGGAGCGGATATTTGAGTTATTTATTTATTAATGACATGATTATGCTTCACAATGTGGCAGTAACTTATAAAACCAGCAAAAATAGCAAAATATTTCGCATAAGTCAACTTATTTGATATACAGTTTTGGAGTGCCTGAAGCAATTTCTTTTTACTCGTGTAATATAAGTTTAGAATAATAACTATTTTGTATTTTGCATATGCCTCGCGCTGTAATGGCGATTGCTTAAATCTATCACTTTTGTGACTCAACGGTTAAAAAAAAATTGAGTGCTTTTATTGTTGAAACTAGGTCATGCGGCCTGCATGGCTTCCCCGAGCAGCAGCATCTGTGTGTCATAATGCTAACCACATGAGTGATGATGTGATAATAATGAGGGCAACACCTCGCAACTAACTAAGCAGTTTATATGACCTTATGCTGCCAACATTCAGTGGATGGAGATCATATTAACAGTGTTGGAAATGTCTGTATTTATGAATATAGCAGCAGGTTTCATGTTGCTCTTTTTCAAAATTATACAGTCAATTGAGGTCAACCACAAATAGACATGCACCCACTAACCTTTTTAACTGGCATCAAGCCAAAGTTTTTATAGTGTTGTGGGTGCAGTGTGGGTAACTGCCGCGGCCATGTGCTGTTTCAGTGGTGCGATCATGTGGGTGTACTTTTCAGGTTTACACCTGTCTAACTTAAGGCCTTAAAGGGGTCATATAATGATACATGCACTTTTACAAGTTGATTGTACTGAAATGTGTGTTGGCAGTGCCTGTACACAACCATCATATAATGATAAAAATCCATCCAGCGTTTTTGTTTTAATCTCCTTATATGTTTTCCCCTGCCTCAAATCGAGCCCGTTCGACCGTGTGACGTCACACGGTCGGACGCCCCTCCCCCGATGGTTGATTGACAGGCGCGTTTCAACAGAGACAATCTTAGTCCGCGCGGACCGGCGCGATTGTTGATATGCTGGAGCACTGTCTGTGAGCAGAATGGCATCTAAGCGACTGTGGTGTTCTGTTCTTGGGTGTAATAACGATTCTACGACGTTCTCAATATAATTCATAATCCCACGTTTATAATGAACAACGCATCATGGTTATTGTGTTACAAACGGTGTACGCACAGAACAGAGAGGCGGGGTGAGCAAAGCTCATTATTATTTAAAGGCATATGCACTGAAACGGCGTGCTGAAAACAGAGCTGTTTTTGACCAGGTAAAATAACTGTTTTCTTACAATACTAATGAGAATTTTTAATTAAAGTATATTACTAACTTTTCATTTAGACCCTAAAGAATCATATTAGCTTGTACAAAAATGGCATTATATGACCCCTTTAATATTTAATTAACCTTCTTGTTCCTTTAAATGTAAAGTGTGATTGAGGAATAAGTCATATAAATAAAGGGCTTTCTGCATCTGTTGGGTGGTTTGGGAAAGGAGTTGTAGCTGTACCTTAGGCCTAGTAACACAGTCATTTATAACAGGGGGAAAACAGTAATTTAATACTAATATTTCTGTAGAAATACTATAGAAAAAAAAGTATTTTAGTGTATTAATGTTAAAGGGATAGTTCTCCCGAAAAATGTAAATCTGTCATCATTTCACCCTCACCCCAAAATTGTATGACTTTCTTTATTCTGTGGAGCACAAAAAAAAAATATTGAGAATATATGATGACTCATAAGTTTGTTTGGTTAATATGGACCCCCAAATAATGATTAAATGCTTTTGCGTTCCCCCGAATAACTTCACATTTGCACACATAACTTTTTATCTCTCACAAAATGTTTGCGTTTCCCTGTGGAAGTTTGTGTTCACTTGTAAAAAGCATTGAAATGTCATTTTGCCTCCCACTTCTATATTATTTCCGTCACAATTTTAGGGAGCGAACGAATGCACTTTCGGTTACCCATATTCATAAAAATATATTCTTATGTTCTGTTGAAGAAAGCAATGATACCGATTTGGAACAGCATGAGGATGAGTAAATGATGACAGATTTTTCATTTTTGTGAGAACTATCCCAGTGTATATTTTCACATATACACATTAACCTGGCAAAAAAAAAAGATTTGTTCAATGGGCATATTTTTGTTTGATCAACTAATGGGGCACAATCTGCATTTTTCAGCTTTATGCTTAAAATATTAATAATAATTTGCCATTTTGTAATTTCGGGAAACATCGTGGATGCAAAAAATAATTAAGATTAATTTTAGAGATTTGAAAACCGATCTTAATCTCATCACAAAATGGTGTAAATATAATACGCACTATAGTCACTACGTCCATATTGTAAGAACATCTCAAACACAAAATTGCCTCATCTGAGTTTTTCTGAAGGGCAGCCGAAGGCCTTATTTATTCATTACTCTGTAGGAAATAGGTTCTCTTGGTTTCCCCCATTTTATTCTCTGCCCACCATTAACCTTTATACAGAATGACCTTTAAAATACAAGGCAGGAGAGTAAACAGAAGTACATGCTTCAGCCCAATGGCTCCTCCTGGTCAAGACTCTTTAGCAGGCATGTCACATGCATAGTCCTGTTTTTCTTACCATCGAGAATATAGGTCAAAGTGGATTGATGGCTTGCAGGGTTTTCTCTAATCTCAAAGACCAGAAATGCAGTTATAGACATAATTACAACAAAAACAAGGCAACAAAAACAAACACAATCTACTGACAGTGTGATTAATAAACAGTGTAATTATTATTATTATTATTTATTTATTTTTACAATAAATACTAAAAGTCCATTCAAATCAGTAGCATTCATGTGTAAAAGTAGAAGCTTATCTATTGTGCAATGAATTTCCACTGGCACTTGCGACAACTGGAAGATATTGTAGCAGAGCATAAGCAGGGCATCCCAACCGTTCCTTGATCCCAAAGTCTTTCCCAAATGGTCAAGAAAGCATAGGGGTGTTCCTCAGGGTGGGACCTTCAGCTCCTTAGCAAATAGCTTTTCAGTCCTTGAGCCTGGAGCAAAGGAGGGGTTATAAAATATAAAACATAAACCTACAGTCTGCCTCATCTCTGTTTGGATATGCTCAACGATTCCTCGGGCTTTCCCTTCTTCACAAGATTTAAAAAGTATTTTTCTGGGACGTTTATACTGCCATTGGACTTTAAGGATTTTACACATGACAGACAGCCTACAAAAAGGCAAGGTCCACTTAAAGATAAGATCAAGGCATAATGCATGGACTTTAAAGCTGCCTTTCTATTAAATGGCTGATTGGCAGATATATAATCAGCAACGTGACTGTTTTTAGATTTGAAGGAACGTTAAACACTTAAAAACATTAAGCCGACTGTATATATAACCACAAGCTGTATATATAAACTGACCTAGATATGTCTAATAGGGTGACATGATACTAACCAAGCAGGTCTCTGAAAATTGCATTTGTCCAGGAGTTTTTGAATTGTTTTGAATTTCTCTTTAGAAATGGGGCTTGTTAATGTGTTTTGTTTCACTGCGGATGGAGTTAAGCGGGGGAATTTTCACATCTGTGAGCATTAGAAGATCACATCTTTCTCTCTCTCTCTCTCATACACAACTGCCCAACACATACATCAATTCACAGAAAAACGTTTGTCTTTTGGTCTTTGTAAACTGCCTGGAGGACATAGATCTTTGTAGAAAAATGACACCCTTTTCCATTAAATTTTCAGACTGCTGCATCTGTATTCAATTCCAGACATCTCTAATGTGCTAACCTTTTATGATCTTTCAAATGAGATCAAACGACATCAAGTTTTCCTTTAATCCCTCACTGCTTCACTCTTTAAAATGATCAGTGTGCTGATGAAGCGTAGTTTTCACTGGTGTTATGTCACTGGGTGATTACACCTTCACACAAAGGCGTTTGTGTTCAAGACCAATTTCATGTTGACTCAGTGAAGGATTAGTGCTTAAGAGAGCCTTAACAGGCTAAAAAGAAAGAAAAGAAAGAAAATAAAAAAAGAACCAGGCAGGAGACTGCAGATCTGTTGAGAAGCATTGTTTTTTTATATTCAGCATCAAAACAAGGCTCCCAATAAGACAAGATCAAATCATACACTTCTGGCTGGCTATATAGAGCAAAGTTCATTCCCATAATTAGCATCATCCAGCTATGATCGCATACTGTCCTCTCTCAGACTGTTTGTGTGAAGGTAGTGACTTAGTAATTTGGTAGAGATACTTCAACACACCCTGAAGACAGAGTAAGCTGCCTGTCAAAGGCCCTGTCCCAAATGGCGCACTTCATGCGGACTTTCGGTCTCGTGGACTTAAATTGCGCGTGCTCGCCGAGTCTACGAGTCCGTAGGCCGTCCCATTTAGCATTTTAACGCTCTGAAGTGTGCTCAGCAGCGCCCCCTTTGTACCCTTGAAGCGGTCTTCCGCGAAGCCCGCATAGATGCAGGCTCCACGCACTTTAACTACCCAGGAATCCTTGCGAAAGGCCAATCAGACAACGGATGGCAGGAGATTTCGCTCACGGACAATTGTTAACATGGCTGAGAAGAAAATATTTAAGTGTAATTATCATTACGGTTTTTATGACAAGTTTATACAAACATTATGATCATCGACCAGTGGTTGATGTCTCAAACATAGGCTAATAATAGCGAGCTGAATAATACGATCGCATTATGATTCATTAAATAAATAGAACAGAATGTCAGGGCTTTACTGAGTCATATGTAAACACAACAACAATAGGCAGCATATTTTCCCGAACCTGTAGCTCCTGTCCATAACAACAATCAGACCGTCTTCCTGTTTCCGGCGTGACGATCGAGTCTGTCCCAAAAATACCTCTCAATGCGCCCTCGCGGACTCGCGCTAAGGGCCCTATAGGTCTGCACTACATGACGTCCCCGAAGTGTGGACTCTGAGGAAGTCAACAAGTCCGGAGTGTGCCATTTGGGGCAGGGCCAAACAGGAATTATACCAAATCATATAACAATGTTAGCCATTAGTAGCCCTAGTGAATTCAGACATAGTGAGCCCTAGTGAGCCCATCAGGCAGACATAACTTACCGTTTTTCACTCTTTCTGTGAGTTACATTGATTCCGAGTAGGTGGCGACAAGTGACTCTCTATGAAAGAGTCACTGAATCATTCACTCAACCCGATTTGTTCAAAAACACTGATTCATTTAGAAAGAATCTGTGGACGAAATCACAGTCATGCTGCTACTCAGAACTAACCTGGTAATACCAAACTCTGCTACTTCGCTTTGCTTCGTAGACAGAGTCTGAAATGGCATAAGTGAAAAGTGTTTTCTTTCTTGCGGGGTTGGGTGGGGGGTGGGGGGTGGGGGGTGGGGGGGGGGGGGGGGGTGGGTGGGGGGGGGGGGGGGGAACTGAAATTGAGTGGAAGTACGAAGTCTGACATAGTCAGGCTAACTCAGGACAACATCGATTTTGCTCATTCAAATCCAAACATATTTAAGGGTTGTACATGCTAGCTTATGTGCACATCAATCCTACACTAGCAGATTCTGTTTACAATTTGAGCAAAACTGGGACAAAGGTTCTTTATATGACTTTTGACACACCTGTGATGCATCTACAATCAGCATGTTTGTTTTATGTGGCGTCAACAAGTTTGGTCTTGTTCTGTCTAAAGTATGATAAGAGATTTTAGTTTTCCAAAATGGACTTTGACCAGTTTTTTTCCCAGAATTTTTTTTCTATCATGTTTATGTCGCTCTGATGAGGATATTTGTTCCCTGACCATAAAACAAATAAAGTTTATTCAGCACTGACCTTTAAATACACCTCTTTTGCTATTTTTTTCCAGGTTCCAAAGAACACTTCCATTTCCAAGCATTTGGTTCAGTCATATTTACACATAAAAGCTGACCATGACCACCGTAAATGCCCCCGTGTGCCTGCTCGCTCGGAATGAGTTTTATCGGAGTAAGTGCAGCACTATTTTTAGCTCTCTGATGTTTAACCAGCTACAGGACACGTGTAATTCTGACTGTCTGCAGTTTCCCAAAGCTCTGTTTATTAGCACACACTGTTCCTATTTTAGCCTTATCAACTGACATAGTCATTGACTTATTTGTTGAACAAATAAAAGCATTGCTCCTCTTTTTGTGAATTGACAGAAATAGACCTAATTACATTGCTTAAACATTACTGGGTACTAAAAACATCATAAGAAATAATAGAAAACAAAAATGTTTAAAAGTACATTTAAAGTCCCCATGTAGTCAATCATTTTACCCCTTAAAACCAAAATTACATATTTAAAAGGTTTTTCCTTGGAAGGAAAAATAGCTTGAATGTAACTCTACACCCTTGCCTCATCTAGTAAATGCATTTCTATGAATATGCAAATTAGCCCCGCCTCCACTCACTCACACCAGCTCAGAGATCCACTGAGATCCTGATTGGCTAAAAGGTAGTTTGTGACATCAAAAACACCAGCAATTTCAAACCGCGTTTTTGAAACTGTCTTTAGATAACTGCAGTTTTAAGCAGAAAATACTCAGCAATGGTGTTGACTTGTGAATTTGCACATGGTTTGTCTTAAGCATAAAAACACCACATAGACATAAACAAAAAGCTGAATTTTCACCACAGGGGGACTTTAAAATATTCATCAATGCTGAATAAAGTGCAGATTCAGATTTTCAGAGGATTTTCTCAAGTTTTTATGTGTGTGTGATTGTTTTTGTTTGCAGGCATCTACCCAACAGACAAAATGAAGGCAGTCAATAGTCTTTCTGATAACTTAATGGAACCAAAGCAAAGACAAGTGACTGTCTGGTTGACCAAATCCAAACACCAAGGTATGGTAGAAGTTCAACTGAGATCTGTTGATCTAACTAGATGTACATTTATCACTTCTGACAAGAATGTCTTTTTATTCCTGTCTGAATGCAGATTTCTCAGGGCCTATGAACAATCGCTGGACAATAAATTTGGTTTTAAGGAGCCAGACATCAAGCGAAACCTCTTCCAAACGGATAAGTCCTGCTGATTGTGTGGTCAAGTAGACATCTGCACAATAATAATGCATAGAGTGCTGGGGAAAAAAAGGGTATGACTTATATGTGCTGCTGATTATTACCTAGATTTTTTTTTTTTTTTGCATTGTCCACAGAAGACTTGCATGTTAGAAAACAACAAATAAGTTTTAGTTTATGCTACCATTCAGACGTTTGTGGTCAGTAAGTCTCTTATGCTCACCAAGGCTGAAATATTATTACAATTTAAAATAAATGAATATATTTTAAAATGTAATTTATTCCTGTGATGTCAAGGCTGAATTTTCAGCATCATTACTCCAGTCCTCTGTGTCACATGATACTTCAGAAATCATCCTATGCTGATTTGTTGCTCAAGAAACATTTATTATTATTATCAGTTAAAAACAGTTGTGCTTATTTATATTTCAGGGAAAACTGATCATTTATGGTAGGATTCATTGATGAATAGAAAGATCAAAAGATCAGCAATGATTTTAAATAGAAATCTTTCGTAACATTATAAATGTCTTTACAGTCACTTTTGATCAGTTTAATGCACATTTGCTGAATAATAAAAAAAAAAAATTCTTTAAACAAATGTGCTAATGACCCCACTTTTGAACAGGTGTGTAATTATACTGTGTAATATCCATTTAGCCATGTGTTGCATTCACTCTGCTTAATTTACACAAAGCATATTCCCACCAACAGTATGAGGAAGAGATGGACCTCTCCTAATTAATGAATTGGAGAAATCACAGCTCACAATATGACTATAGGAAGAAGGTCCTAGCTTGCAGTTAAAATATCCCATTTTTTAGGATAGCCATTGCCTGTTTTTTATTTTTATTATTATTATTATTTTGCATGCGCGTTAGCTGGACCAACCTGAAATCTAATGTGATTTGACGTAAAGAATAATTTATAATATTGGTTTTAATTTTGGAGATCTTGCTCTTTCATCATTCAAATTCATAGGAACTGTATCTATTGCCTAAATAGAAAATAGCCAATATGGCAATTGAGCAAACTGATTTGTCTTTAATGGACATCCAACGAACTATTCTGCATTTAAAAAGTACATTAAAGTAAACCAATCACAGCACCTGTCACGGTCTCTTAGTTGGGACCTGTTGCTGCGAACAAAGGAAAAATGAAGCCTGAAAAAGAACAGAGTCAGCATGCCACAAAGAGGCTTTTCCATTTATCTAACCAACGATCGGAACTTAGTGACCTGGAAAATCCATGTACACATGGGAACAAAGCTGTACAACGTCATCTCTACAGAGCAATTTTCCATTAATCACTGTTTTTGTCTACCGCCCACACTGCATATTTTGAAGTCCACAGGCACTATGTTCTGTCCTTTTGGGGTTTCATAAACCATGTCCAAGTATGAAATAGAGGTCTTCTATTCAGAAAGCAATGCACTAGTTTAGTAAAATGTCTTTAAAATGCTTTATTCCACTCAAGAGCACTTTGAACCTATTTTTATTTCCTGGACCTACAGCTCACCCTGTTCAAAAGGATGCGGAGCTCAATGCATTTATTTGAATTAAACGTTTTCTCCAAAAACTAACGGTTGGCTTTTTTTAAATTCTTGCGTCATTTCTATACAAGGGGAACTGACATTTCACTCAAAGCAGTTCTTCATGGTCATGACATTTTGTCTCCCTCAGTTACTATCAAACAGTCTGTTTGTCCAAGTTGAAAGCGGATTCGCTGAATTTAGTTGGAGCATGCTTGTTACATAATCTGATCATTCTTTTAAATTAAATGAACAAAATGCAGGAGACTTTCCTCCACACAGCACATTTAGAATTAACTTAGTACAAATCAGCTGTAATGTATACGCATTCAAAATGCACAATTACCATGTTATATAAAAGAACCATGTGCAAAAGAAATGGACAATGAATGCAGTCTTTTCTCAAGACCCCATATATTTCTGAGCTTTTATCATTCAATTATAACTGCACCTTCCAGTAAACTACTAAATGCACAGCAAAGGATTTTTGGAAAAGGAGGTCTTTTCCCTCAACTGTATAAGGAAGATGGTGTATGGTTAATTTATTATAAAGACAAACAAAGTCCAGTAGCAGTAGTGGGCTGTTTAAGACCATTTATTGTGCTGAAAAACACAGGTTAAGACAATAACAAGTAACAAAATATCCATCAGAGTTACGGATGTGTAAAAATGTACAAAATTCTTTTTGCAAGTTTCAGCTCTTCCATTTATTACGTGATATAATATATATATATATAAAACAATGAATACAAAAAAGAAAAAGTACTAAAACAGCCCATTATATGGATGGGAAATTAAAAGAGAAAAAGGGAACCATTTCCGTCCCCTAGCGTTGGTGTCCTGATCTGGTCTCGGATTCAGGAATGAGGAGAACTCCCCGCCTCCGACTTGCCTCCATCGCTACATTCGCTCGCTTGCCTCATCACCATCTCCCGGGCGACACATGTCACCTGCCCATTGGTCACGCTCACCACCCCTGACCTGCAGAGAGACAACCAGATTAAGAATTGTAGCCATTGATACGACAAACTGATACCTCGTTACAAATTTGCAACTGCCTAGGCATTTCAAATCAGCACTTGGCAAGGCCTTCATGTTACATGCACCAACTTAGGTGAAACTCAATCCAATGACTCACTTCTGCTGCGCCTCCTCAGTAAGAGTTCCCATACCAGGCTGGTTCTGCTTCCCAAAGAAGAAACTGGACCACCAATGACCAGAATCCTGTTTGGGCAGACCTAAAGCACAATTAAACAACAGGTCAGAACAAAGGACCACCAGTCTTTCCTAATCTTTTAATGGATTTAGTAGACAAATACACAAGCACTAACACAATCACTGTTAAAAGAGTCTCTAAACAAAGACATGTCCATGTATGCAGTCAGGTGAAGACAACGGCCTAACACGAGCCCTGCCAGATTAAGCGAAAGTGCTTTTTCTAAATTCAATGAAGTGACTTCAACAAAAGTTGATTACCCAAAACAATCAGAAGGACACCCATTTAAACAGAGCTGATGTGGTGGTGGTGACTGTGCAAATGGTTGTATAATGCGTGTAAATTGTCAACTGTTGCAATAAAATATTGATTTAGGCGGGGGCTTGAAGAGAGATTGAAATGAAATGCAACTGACCTGGATGATGTGGAATAACCTCCCCACTGTACTCTGAACTGCCACATGAGCTGCTACTGGATGTAGAGCCAATGCGCCCTGAGAAGAAACAGTCTTATAAGGCAAATTCTCAGTATAACATCAACTTTTAATGGTGCATTTACGATAACGGTCAAGGCTACTTACTTCTGTAGTAGTCATGAGTGGCAACAAGAGAACCACTAGCTGGGATGGCTGCCATTTTACAGACTTGTGTAAATCGTGACTTGGATGGAAACCCTGTGAGGAGAGCGAAAAGAGATTTGGTCAGATATGACAGCTTCTGTAGCAACCAGATTATCATTTACCATCTTAACCCTGAAAATTGCTTCTAATGAATACAGATCGACTCAAAAGAAGGCATTTAAGAGGTTGTATCACTAATGTGTGGTTTGAAACCTTGTTTTGGTTAGATATTGTTATTGTAAGGGTTACTCATGTTTTAGTGTCAAACCACAATACTAACCAAAGTGACATTATGCCACACAAGGCATTCATTAAGAAAAGGACTTCCACCGCATGTTTCAGAAGACTACGCGAGGAAGTTACTTACAGTAAGCCCATATCATTTTTGGCAGTTGAGACTGAGGGGCATGGTCATGCACTCACAAAAGAAACATTTTGCCCCAAACATGAGAAAACATGCAGTAAGTACAGCACTATAGCAAGATGCAGAGCATTAACAGTGTTAGACTAAATGTACTCTGCTCAGATTCTTTAACCCAAACAATGACCACCCTTTAAAATATTAGGTGTAAGACCACATCCTCACCTTCTTTTGCCCTCGTGCTGATGTTATTAAAGCACCCTGCTCGATTCAGTCGGAGGCTTTGGGGAGAAAACGCTAGGCGATGGGGCCCATTTGAAAAGGTTTGGATGGATAAGACCCTCCACGTCAGGAAATAACTACCGTTACCGCAATGCTGTCTAACAAAAACAACTCGTTCGCTGTCATTTATACAGATACGTTTAAATGGAGGCGGGGCGTCTCTCTCCTCTATATAAACACCTCCGCGTGGAACCGGATCAAACCAGCGAAATCAAGGACGGAAGGGTTGGTGCTTTCTTTCTGAAAATGTTCAGAAACACCGAAAGTGTTGCCAAGATTTGGTCTTGTAACACATTGTGTGCATAATACCGTATAACAATATCAATAAATGCACATAATGAATATATATAACGTATATCATTTTAATAAGTTGGGTAATGTGTTTTAGTTTAATTCAACAACCTCATATGTCACGCATCCCTGGTGGTCTAGTGGTTAGGATTCGGCGCTCTCACCGCCGCGGCCCGGGTTCGATTCCCGGTCAGGGAAGTAATGTTTTGCTCAAAAATTCCACTTATCATTTGTAAAACAAATAATACCCACATCTCTTTAACTGCAATATTGCGATTTAGTTGGTAATTGATTACTCGCATACGAATCAGATTTAGCTCTGCGTTTGACGAATAAAACCGAATACCTACCCATAGATGTTTGCTTTTGAGCTAGGAAGGAAAGCTTCGGGGAAATTATTAAAAAAAAACCATAATATATCATAAGACAGCTGAATGGTTTTGTTTTATTTTTGTATGTCCTTTAGTATTTTCATCTTTTTCAAATTTGGTCCGACCGTTCGAGAAGAATTGTTTGTAACACAGAATTTAATTTAAATAATTTTAATAAACGTTTTTAACTATAATCCAACTAATATGGTAACTAATGATCTGATAGGCATTAAACAAAAAATGTTAGCTAGAAAATGTATCATACTGAGAATAGCTGGGCAGCCTGAAAGCGGAATTCAGAGTCTGTAAATCAAAGGTGCTCAAGCCTTAATAAAATGTATATTATCTACATCTTAATGCAAGAACAAAAGAAGAATGTTAAAACATGAATTGGGCATCTTTGCTGAAAAAGCCAGTAGCACCTCAATGCAGTACATGAGATCCACGGGGAGGAGTCGGATCAAGATCCAAGGGGTGGAGATGGGTAGGATTAGGGGTGGGTTTAGGGATCAGGGGGCGGAGATGTGTAGGTTTAGGTATATGTAAGGTGGGAGGAGTTGGATCTGGATCCGACTCCTCCCCGTGGATTTCATGTTCTGCAGTGAGGACCGAAAAAGGAGCAAAGACCCAGAAGCACATGACCTCTTCAATCTTCAAGTAATGTACACTGCCACCTAGTGGCAGATTTACGTCATGAAGAATATGAAAGGAAGAGAGAAACAAACAAAGGCCATTTGAATGAATGCTTTATTAATATACAAACAATTGACAAAATAAATGAAGCATTACACCACTGTTGTTTTAAAAGAAAATGATCAGAGCCTGAACAGCTAGGCTGAGATCCCTAATTTAAAGCTATACGGTGCCTGTTCCCTAAACAACCTCCCCAAATGACTTGTAAATATACTACTCAAAATAATAATAATAATAATAGTCCTTTCCCTCTGAATGTTCACTATCTTTTCCTCATCTTTTCAACGTTTTGCACTATGCAGAACTACAGGTGCATTCTAATTCTATGGCGTAACACACGGATTTCAGTAGGAAGTCATGTGAAATTGGCATCCTCCTCATCAGCATCAGTCAGTCAAATGCATGTAATCCCTTACATCTCACTCAATGAGACATGTAATCATCATTGTGTAATATACTGAAACAAGGCCACCCACTAACCCATACAAGTGAATGAAATATCAGGAAAGAACGGATACAAAAAAAAAGGTCAAATAAGAGACAACACTTGCTAATAGTGAAATATATTCCAATATCGTTCAGGTAAAAAGTGACTGTGCTACCATACAGACTACACTAATGTTTGCATCTGTCTGGAAAAATCAACAAATGCCACTAACAAAAGGAATTTGTTTTACTTAGCAGGACTTACTCGCCATTTGGCATTTTGGGTGAGTGCACATGAGAGCAATTGCATTTTTATTTCTTACAATTGAACAAAGTGATCTTTGTGATGTGATAGTTTGTGTGCGTGTGAAACATTCTGACAGAAAAGGGTCTATGACATCTACTAACTGGCACTCACAGCATGGCACAAAGCAAAGGCAAGTGATTTCCAACATAAATAAAACATTCCCATTAATCAATCAAAAAATAACAATAATAATAACGAACAAGAGCAAGAAAGAGCAAAGGTAAAAGAGGATATAACGCCAAAAAAAACTTTACCAGCGAAAGTCCAATAAAGCAATACAGAGTGAGTGTGTGTAAGGCCGACTGAGGAGGTCAGACATTCACCAGGTGTACAGCAAAGCCTCGCTTCACATTGTACTGAGAGTAAAAAAGAACTCAACTGAATGCTCAGCAGCATAGGAACCTGCAGCAAGTTTCTGTTCTTTTCGTTATTGGCCTAGAATCCTCTCCCCCCCCCCTTCAGATTTGAATGTTTCTTCTTTGTGTTTTGTACCCCTCTGCCATCTGATGAATGCTGCTTGGCAGTACTGATTAAATATAGTTATTTGTATTCCTTTATAGTCATATATAGATAAAAGTTATGTAAAAACATTATGCAAAGCAGTGTAAAATAGTTTCTAATACAAAATGATTCAACATTTTTCTTCCTTTGTACAACCTGTGATGATTTCATGTCACAGAACTTGTACTATGCGTGTTTTTTTTAGTGAGATGAGCAAGCACATGCTAGCAGTAGGTGGAGGAGTATCAAAGGAGGGATGAAAGAATTCATAGAGAACGGAAGGATTGGGAGAACTGAAGTGTGGGTGTAGTCAGGATTCAGGATTCACAAAGAAATGAGATGAGTGTTTGAATGGAGAGGGTGGGCTCTCAGAATGGAGCGTTGTCCTGCACTGGGTTTGACTCGTTCGGAGAGTGAGCACTTTCCCCATTTGCTTTCCCTCCAACCACCTTATACTGAGACACACAGACAGAAAAAGATCAAGAAAAGTGCAGTTCTATTTTAAGATGCATCCGTCATGTACTCTTCGTATTCATGTGGTTTTATATGGCTTTGAAAAACTTTTATATCATTTTTAGTAAAAGTTTACATTTCATGTGGTGTAATCATCAAGAAAAAAGTAATACCATATTTTTCTTGCATCTTAAATATTATTTTAAAAGAAGCCATTAAGTTTTTTGGAGGGTTGAACCACAAGAAAATTTGGCTCTAAGGGACTTCAAGGGTCCACTACTCTACACTACAGTTCAAAATCTTGGGGTCAGTAAGATTTTTTATTTTATTTTTTTAAAGAAATCTATACTTTTATTTAGCAAGGACACATTCAATTGATTAAAAGTGACAGTACAATTTACAATTTTACACAAAGAATTTATTTTCAAATAAATGTTTTTTTTTTTTTTTACTTTCTATTCATCAAAGAATCCTGAAAAAATAATAATAATCTATCATGGTTTCCACAAAAATATTAAGCAGAACAACTGCGTTCAACATTGATATTAATCAGAAATATTTCTTGAGGAGCAAATCAGCATATTAGAAAGATTTCTGAAGGATCGTGTGATACTGAAGACTGGAGTAATGAGGCTGATGCAGATTTGAATTGAAAACTGTTTTAAATCATAATAAAATTTCACAGTTTTGCTGTTTTTACTGTACCTTTGTTCAAATAAATAAATCCTGGGTGAGCCTAATAGACTTCTTTCGAAAACATTAAAATATCTTACTGAACCCAAATTTTTCAATGGTAGTTTATATATGGTTGTTGTTGACTCTTGTTAAAGCACTACATGACTTTGATTTGATGGATGAACTTTTAAAAAAAAATATTCAATTGTATTTTTTACATAAATTATTAGATCATCTGCCAAAAAAATAAGTGTCATGTCATTGACCCAGTTTCAAAAGGGAATTCTTACCTTGATGTTTCCAACTTTGTCCTCAAACGATTTGAAGGTTGGAGAGTTCCTATTTAACAAACACGCATATTAATCCCAGAATTCACAGTGAAAGAAGCATTCAAATTAATTATACATAAGCAAATGTGCACAGAAAAGTAACTGGCAGATAAAAGGTTAAAAGTTTAGACATTTTAGCATTTTTTGCTTTAAATAAAAACTATGTAGTCATTCGTGTGAACAATATCTAATATTTTAATGTCCAATAAATCAGAAACAGTTTGTGTTGAGGGGAATTGTTTTACACTAGTACTTTACCTCATAGTTGGCATACTTATTGAATGGCGAATGGAGTAGTTGCTACTTCGAAAGCATTAAAGGAAGAAAAAGTTGTGTGTGTTAGCAAGCAAGCAGGAAAGCATGTAAGGCAGAGAGATCAACTGGGTTACACGAGACAGACTGTTAGCACATTTCATTTCATTCAAGCAAAAGCAGGGTTTTGGAGCCAAAATAACATTAAAATCAATACTAATTTCAAATGATAATAAAAGCATTTTTTTCTAAATTAAATTGGGCTTGGTATTAAAAACAGAGCTCTATATTATGCATTCATTATTTGAAGACATTAATCAGTCTTACCCAAAGGAGTTAGAGAAAGGAAGAGCTCTGTAGACCAAGCAAAGGCAGCGTTTAAAAAGAAACGGGAATACAAAACCAATCAGATTGGGAGTTAAGCATGACCAGAGCAAGAAGGAAGAACAAATTATGAGAAATACTGTTTGTACTGATATAGAGGACTAGAGGGGTAATCCACGGACTACCAAAAAACTATTTTATTGGGATGAACATGAATAGATGTTATTTACACACTGAATAAATTTGAGTGATGTACTTATTTGTCTGATGAATGAAAGTTCAGGCTTGAAAGGACAGAGCAGCAGCGGAGGTTTCATTTATAAAACATGGCTGAAGCTTTTGATCTGTCGAATGAAGCTAATATCTTCTTTCTGTCATGCATCATAGCCATGGGCGTCGGAACCATTGTATATGGGTGGGACAAGACCCACCCACTTTTTAAGACCAATGATATTGGACCCACTCACCTTTACTGTCTCTAATTCAGCGCATATGTCTGCTCACTTTTCAGTCCCTTGCAGTGATCTAATTGATTACTATTCCCATCTTAATAACGGCGTTACCGTTACCGCCAAAAAATGCGTTAGCCTACTATATTTGATAGGGCTGTGTAGCGATACACCAAACCCACGATTCGGTTCGTATCACGATTTTTGACGCACAATTCAATACAAACCTCGATGCTTTTGGGGGTGTGGTGACGCGGCGTGACACGTTCATGTAACATGTAAGGGTGGCGCTGCCAATAAAGCACCTAAAAGCTGTCACAAAGAACCGGCAAAAGTAATGATTATGAATATGTCAAATATGGCAAGGAGACATTTTTATTGTTTATTAATAACAAGTGTTTTTGTGTGTGTCGGCTGCAAAGAGTAGCTTTGGCGTAGTGAACGCGCCAGAGAGAAATGCACATTTCATACGCATTACATAAGCAGAGAGCAGTCTGTTTTCTTTCGTTTTGAATTGTTCTGTTTAAAAGCTTTCTATATATATATTTATTTATTTTTCAGGTCTGTGAGGCAACCTTATACTTATAGGCTACGCCGAGTTTCGGTTCATTTATGAGACGAGCTCCAGTTCATGCGCCGGCGCCTCCGTGTCTTGATTATTGCCTGCTATATTTACTTCTTATTTATTAAATCCAGGCAATTGGTTGATGAAACATTGATTAAAATTAAGATACAATTAATACAAAACGAAATTCACTTTAAAGAAAGGCTCTGTGCTTTCTGTTTGAGGTCTCTGGAAGTTTTAAAGCAGTCTTCCGTAACGGAGAACTGTCCTGTCCTAAGCGCGAGTCTCAGGTTCCTATGGGACATCATGATGTTTAAAACATTTAAATAGACACATCATGTAGTAATTAATGTATATGAATCTTAGTTGATTATAGGCTATTAGAACTGGTTGCTGAGACGGAGACGCGCAGATACGGGAATTAACGCGCTGTTTGATTTGTGATCGTGCTGTGCTTATTCAATTAATTCGAGTAGCCTGTACATTGGACAAAGCTTAAATCATTTAAATATACATACAATAATATACAATATCCTATTTGAGTTGATATTACTCTTGCCAAGCTGTGGTTTCTGAGAGATGCACGCATTGACGGATTTGCACTCGTTTCATTTTTATTCTCACTCATTCACTTCACTCATTATTGCATAGATATTTTAGATAAGGTATTGGCTTCGGGAACACCCCTAATCTACTCCAGTAAAAAATCTGGAGGATGACCCACCCACATTTTTTTTGCTTCTGACGCCCATGATCATAGCTGCTCAACACACCAGTCTCGTGATTTTCAAACTGATAACCGAGTCTCAGGACCTCTGCATTTAAGAAAACTGAGGACCAACTAACAACAAGATGTTTTAAAATACAGGCCTCCATAAAACTCCATATCTTCTGACTTCTGTTTGTGTTAGGGGTGGTGAAGGAAGTTCAATTAATGTGTGCAAATATTGATAGGAACTAGAAACCGAAACAATGTAGTGAAGTGAAGCCAGGAGAACAGGTCAGGGAGAGCTTCTGTTCAAAGTAAAACAGCTGAAGGCTCTTCTGACGGTGGCTACACTGCATTAACACACTCACTATGGATAATCATGGCTTTATAGTGATGATGAATAACAGTGGGATGTGACACACATGCAAAAGAGTGGATCAATAACCAAAGAGAGCTGGGACCGAGGGAACACAGGCTCTGTATGCAAATCCAGTTCAGTTTTCAATACAATCTTTTAGAATGACTGTTCCCACTGAGATTTCAAACCAAATTTGTATGTTTTTCAGATTAGATCTTACTTTTTTTGCCATTAAAAATCAATGAATTTGAGTTGGATTTGTACTGCCTGTGTGAACAAACCCAAAGACAAAATGAAAAAAGTAAGAGGCATGTGATGAAGTCCATGAAATGCCACACATGCAAATGCAGTTTAAGATAAATCATGTGCAGTGTTGACAACAAAACTGAATTGCAGAGTTAGACTAAATAATTAAAAACGACATTAACAGGGAATTATTAGTAAATCTTATTAGTAAATCTTATATTTCATAGTACCACAAGTGATTGCAGTGCCACTGTTCTTAGTGACTGGAATAAGAGTACAAGAGAAAGACAGGAAGAACATGGGTGGGCATTTTGACTTGTACATTACCTCATGTCACCCAGTTTCCTGCTGATGGCCGTGCCAACGGTGGAGAGGGCGGCTGAGGTCTTCTGTCCAGCCTGAGACAGCGTTTCCTGAGTCTTTTTATACCTGTGAGAGGAAGAGCACAGGGAGAAGAGGATGTGGGGAGAGAGAGAAAAAAAAACAAAAAAACATGTGAAACTCATTAATGTCCTTGAACTTCTCCACTTTTCAGGAGTTAGTCAACATGACCTCAGCTTCCAGATGACAAAATCAAGTCAGATACCCTTAAATGCGTTAAAAAAATTAGGGATGCACGATATGTCGGTCACCATATCGGTATCGGCCGATAATGTTCATTTTTAATGTTATGGATATCGGCCCAATAAGAAAATATGGCCGATATATTAAAGCCGATAAATAATGGATTATTTCCAACAGCTGAGACGCTTCAGATGCGCGCTGTCTGCCATGATGGTTTTGAATTGCTTTGGATTTAGATTTATCAGCCAATGTATCGGTTATCGGATTTCAAATATACAGAATTATTGGTTATCGTCGATATCGGCCAAAATGTTTATATCGGTGCACCCCTACAAATAATGTTAGTTATCTCATTGGATAGCACCTGGAAAAAAATAAAAAACAAAACGAATATATGCTACTTTTTAAAAGGATGCATAATGTATTAAGTGACAGTAATGACATAATGTTACAGAACATTTCTATTTAAAAAAAAGCTGTTCTTTCTATTCATCAAAGAATCCTGAAAAAGAGAGTATCACCACAAAACATCTACAGAGTAAGCACATATGCAATTGCAATTCCCACAACTAAAAAGCAATATAAGACTGTAATATCTAAATAATAACCCATCAGCAAAATATCCACAAAGCATAGCAAGCCACCCTAAACCAATCCTTTAACCCTTCAGGACCATAATAAAACCAGAAAACAACCTTTAAAACACACAGAATGAACGTAAAGAATGAAGTAACTCACACTTCAGAGCTGGTAATGTCATCCAGAGTGGAAGAAGCTGAAACATAGCTACAAACGAACAGGGTAATACATTCAAATCTCCACTCTCACAACCACAAGGTGCTATAAACACACACATGCATACAACATTTTCATTTTTAAATTACGATTATACAGTTATGCTGCCTCACAACAAGCAGAATGCAGGCGCTGCTAAACTGCACAGTCAGCAAAGAAATGGCAGTTTAATTCACATCATTCGTACACACACAAACTCCAGGCATTTAACTTAAGAAACTCGTGTGAAACTCATGTGTGAGTATATTTCAGCTTTCCAAGATTAAAAAAAGTGACATTATAAGCTGCCTTAGCTTTTGGGTAGCAAGTAGCATGTTAGCGTGCATGATAAGTAAAGTAGGTCTTGATGTAATATTCATGACTACAGCAAGTATGGTTTCAGGAAGCATCAATTGGTCTGTATTGCTGCAGACGTGGCATTCGTTCATCTATCCCTGACAAGACTTTCCTTACACAAACATATGCTCTCTGTCTGTAGACGTCTCAGTCTGGATGTGTGATTCAAACTGTGTGTAAAGAGGGAAGTGGGAGATATCTCACACACTCGTGATAATATAGCCTGTCTGACAGGTTCAGCTATGAACCTGCAACTACATCAGGACTGCCGCTATGATTCATGGGACCCGGGGAAAAACATAGAGGCCCTTAGTGACCTTAGTCTCATCACAGGGCCTGATTTAAGATAATAATCTATGTAACTAGCTAAACCTGTTAGTATTACTGTAATTACAACTGCAGTTTACTACGTGATCAGCGTAGGAGACTGACACAGAAGAGAAGAAATTGCTGAATAAAGTTGTTATTTCAGTGTTTTTGCGCACAAAAAGTATTCTCGTTGCTTCATAACATTAAGGTTGAACCACTGTAGTCACATGGACTATTTTAACTTTATCTTAACTATCTTTCTGGGCCTTGAAAGTGGCAATGATGTTGCTGCCTATGGCTGGTTCAGAAACCTCTCGGATTTCATCAAACATATCCTAATTTGTGTTCCGAAGATGAATAAAGGTCTTACGAGTTTGGAACGACATGAGGGTGAGTAATTAATGACAGAAATGACATTTTTGGGTGAACTAACCCTTTAAGGGAAAAGATTAAGGTGCTTTATGCAACTGGGTACTGAATTTTGTTTCAATTTGGTTTCAACAGTTAGCGAACAACCGGTTTGATGTGACATTTATTATTGGCAGAGTAGGCTGGTGCACCATCCGAAGGTGTGGGGTCAGTAAGATTTTAATAAGAAATTAAAAATGTATTTATCAAAGACACATTAAATAGATTTTTCAAAAATGGCGTTAAAGACATTTATAATGTTACAAAAGATTTCTATTATAAATAAATGCTGTTATTTTCAGCTAGTAAACTATATTGTAATAATTTTTCACAATATTGCTGTTTTTACTGTATAAATAAAAGGCACCCTTGGTGAGCCTTCTTTCAAATAATTTTTTAAAAAAATCACATTGACCCCAAACATCTGAACAGTATTGTAAATAGATTTGAATTAATGAAGCGATAAAGTATTTGCACAGACATACACACAAAAAAAACTCTCTCAATACGTGAGAAGGTGAACAGCTGATTCAAATTTCAGTGGCTACTAATTCAGGGTACATGAAAGCAGCATAGCATTTAAAGAAGGAAACATCTGCGTGATGATCCTGTTTGTTTCAGAGATGAAGTACTATTTGCATGGGTGGACAAAAAAAACTGACTATCTGACCGTGAATGGAAAAAACAAGAGTCAAAAATATGTGACATGATTCAGTGTTTCAGAAGCCCACTTAAACAAAAATAGAAAAAATACCTCCGGCCCTCACCATGTGTCAATTAAGATGCTATTTTCTTTTATTAACAGTCTTTTTCTTTCAATATGCAAAAGGTTTCAGTCAGTTTCTTGAGTGGAGAATCAACAGGGCTGAAAAATGTATGTATTGTAGAGCAGGTTAGAGTCGATGCTAAAGGAAAACCAGATCATAGCATGTTAAAAACCATCCGTCTCAAATTTGAGTTATTTGTGTCAGACTGTTATGAATGGTTCATTTAACACATCAATAGGCAGAGCATTTGAACACCTGAATCTATATTTTGATGCACTGCATCCACTGATTTGTGATCAACAGGCCAGAAAAAAACCCAAGGCATCAGTTATGTTTCCTCCTGAAACACACTGTTTGATGGTGAGAAGGGTTGAGCTCTGGAATCAGGTGTTCAAATGCTTAATCCCCATTGACGTGTAGAAAGTAGGTGAGAGGAATTCATGCTTTCACTGCAAATAAACTCTGGATACGTGCCGACGTGGTCAAACACTCACACATCGCACCCTGTAACCTTGTCATTCCACTGGCCCAGTTTCTCTGACATCTTCACATAGCTTAAAAAACACAGACATGGTTATGTGCTGCCTGGAGCAGAGCACATAGTGAATACCACTAAAGCAAAGTGTGGTGTTACTGACATTTTCTGACCAATAACATCCCTGTACTGACAGACTGATATACTAGCCAGGCAAATTATTCTGCTGATATTTGTTCACTTGGAGTTTCCATTGGCTAATTTCAGTATTTATTTGAATAGATAGTGAGCAAAGTGAAATTGTATGTACATCCTACTGTATGGATCAGTTTCACAGACAGATGCGTTACCATTAAAATTATAAATCTAACAAAGTTTTTTATATTTTCCTTTTTTTTTTTTTTTTTTACATTTAATGTACATTTATAATATTATACTTTGCAGTATTTTACCTTACCATTAAATGTTATATTACCGTTCACCTATAAGTTTACCCATCTATGGTCATCTTTGATTTAACATAGATTTGATCCACCTACAGGATCAACAACAGCAAACATCAAGCATCTATTGTTTCTAAAACCTCGAGAGTCACACTCAAACGAATGGCCATGAGCCCCAGCTTGGAAAACAATAAATGGCGATGATTCATGAGTCGACTACAATCCTCCCACAGAGCCTTTTGGAACCAGATTGCCATTTTTCAACTGATAAAACAATTACACTGAAGGACTTTCAGCTGATGACATAGATGCCCGCCCATAATATACACAGAAAGCCACAGTCATCTCCGGTGCCTGAACAGGCACTCAAAGAGCTTTTTCTAATGCTTTCATGAGGTAATGTACAATCCTACAGAAAATGCATCTAGACTACTGTGACTTTATTTTTAGGCCGATTTCCAGCAGAATAAAGCGAGGGGAATGTGTGTGAGCCGGAGGAGAGCGAATTAAAGGTGGATTAGTTCAAAAAGGTTCAGTTCTGCCATGAATTCCTCCGCTGATGGCACCAGCTAACAGCTCGCAGCTACAGGATCTGCCATCATACAAAGTCGTTACCCAATTGTCACTTCAACAAACCTTTTTTGTTCTGAATTTTGTTACATTTTGTCCAAAATTATGTCAAATCACTGTCATTCCAGAAGAGTCTGTGAAGCGGGTTTAGGGTTCGACTTTGCAGATGGCATCCCAGTCACCTCCTGAGTTTGAGTAAGCGGGACATGTAGAAGGAAGGCATCCTTACGCGTTTGAGGTCTGGACGTCCTGCCAGCTTTTAGTGATGTTCTGTTTGAACTCGCTCAGGGGGCTGAGTCCCAGTTTCCGCTTCAGCTCCGCCGAATGGCGCTCTTTAGCCGACAGCACCTGCCGCAAGGTGTGGATCTCCTCCTCAACCTGATACCAGGATGTCACAGACTTTTTTTTAGAGAGGTAAATAACTCCTCAACAGGAATATATATTTTTCTATTTATAATTAAAGGTGCTGTATGTAACTTTTTCACTCTACTAAAGCATACAAATGCCATAATTTATTTGCATATATTGAGGAAACATGCTAAGTTCACATACTCGTTTCTCTGAAAAACACTTCTACAGCCAGTTATTTTACTTTGAAATGTGCGTTTCCAGGCTGGAATATTTGTTTTTGTTTTGGTCTGTGATACTGCACAGTGCCAATTTGCCAATTTTCATTGTCCATTGCGCTCGTTCCTGTTGCGTGTGCTCAAACTGGCAACCCGTGTGAACACTGTCGAGTCTGAGGAGACGGGGCGGGAGAAACGACGATCTCCCATATTTTGAATTTGGACTGCAGTGCCTATTTCGACCACTAGTTGTCATTCTTACAGACTGCACCTTTAAACACTCTGAATGAACATGTTAAACAACCTAATTTGAAGACCTATAGGAGAAGATGAGCACATCTTCAAACTCATGGTTCAGTATGGCAGTGTCATGCAGTGACTGTAGGCGTTTACCTTGGTGAGCTCCAGTCTCAGTTCCTCGGCCTCCTCCTCTGTCAGACCTGGGGGAAGAGTCTCTGGACTCACAGCTGCTGCTCCCCTTTCTTCAGGAACGTCCGAGAGAGAGTCAGAGCCCAGGCCTTTATGTGGAGAGTTCAGATTGATGTCTGAAAGAAAGAGAGAGTGTGTTGACTGTTGAGTGACATAAGTTAAAGGTGAAGTCAATATTTTCTGTGACACTATACAGAAATGTAAAAATTGTGATCACAGAATCCCACCAATAAATATATATTTTTTATTACTTTTTGGCAGATACATTTAAATGTTAAAGCCTTTCTTTTCTGGGGAAAAACAAAACAAAATGATGATGACTCATTCTGCACTGCACAGATGTTTGACCAATCAATTGTCTAAAATAAGAATGTCCCTGTAATACTACCTGCAACAGACAAGCAAGTAGCAAATCATGGTTCGTGGATGTGACAAATCTTTTGAAGGCATGCATGAGTCTTTCAATTTGTTCCACCCAAACTTCCTTTTTCAATAGTAAATATGTCACCATGGAAAGAAAAAAGTATAAAAGAGTATAATCACTCTTCACATGAGAGTAACTCACATTCAGAAGCAAAAGCATAAACAGCAGAAGAAAAAAATAAAATAATATGCAGTGTACACACACTTAGATTATAAACAAAAACAATATACTGTATGCTGTTTGAATATTCATTGTGTATATATTTTAAGCCATTTAATACATACAGTTCAAAGGTTTGATTAAACTGTGCCCAATTTAGGTCAGGCTGTGACAGAGAGGTCACGTGGGGTGTAAGTTATATTAATGAGACATGTCATCAGCCCCTCACTGACCCTAAACTGCCTATTTAAATAGCATCACATAATGTGACACAAAAGGACAAAGGACCGGTGCTGTCTTAACTGTTGGGTTAATGTTAAAATACCAAATCCAAGTTGAAAATCATCACGCCATAAAAAGCACAAGTCGAGCAAAGGCACCATAACTTTCCTACATCATCTCTTTAATTTCAATGTAAATCAAATAACTGAGATACAAACACCTCCACTCAGTTGCGATGTGTTTTTGTCGTGCATTAGTAACCTGATCGCCTGCCCTGCCCTGATCTCCCCTTCACCGCCACATATTCACCACGCTGGGATCCAGAGATAAGGCTACAGTTACGCTACACTACGCGATAAACGTACATGCTGCTCTATCAATCCAATATCGTGTTCGATTGCTTTGTTTTTGTTTACCTTGATTGGCGGAATCCATGTCGTCAGTTTGGATCTTCAAAATGTTGCTTTGACAGTTACGTAATTCAGAGGACTGTGCAAAAAACTACGTGTCTTCCCTCTTCTATCAAAACATCCAAAAGCGCTTGACAAGCCAACACAAGAACCCGAGCGATCAGCCAGCTCAGCTTGAAGAGCTGCCCAAGTGCCTTTCTTTCCGGCGCCTTGAGATGACGTCTACTAGCGTCCTTTTTCCTGCGATCAACAAATTAGCTGTGAAAAACACTATTAGCCCATTACTGCTGTTTTTTTTTTTGTTTTTTTTTTGGAAAATCTAGCATATAATTACTTAAGATAAGCATGCCATTTCTATAAAACAAACCGAATACCAGAGATTGCACGTAGGCTATTAAACTGTGGTTATAAGAGGACAGTAGCCTATATGAGTATTATTTGAATTATTCATCAAATTATGTGTCTTGACAATTCTTTTGTTCTACAGAGCATCAGCGATATGCGATAAAGGCTCGACAAAGCCGTGATTCGTTCACGAATCAAACTGATTCGGTTAAAGCGAATCTCGAATCAACAGCTCACCGACTTTAAAGTCACGATGAAATCAATAACCATTCTTATTTGTATGGAATGTTGCAGTGTTTATTATAAATTATTTATTGGTGCACATCATTATTTTAAAAAATTGCCTAATAATAATGTGCTCTTCTTTGTAATCTTTAATCAAAATTCCCCTCCCTCTTGGAGTGACATATGGGGTGCTTCTGAATTCTTATTTGTCCATCCTCATTTTCGGGAAGGCTGCAAGGAAAGAAAACCTTATTACTTGTAGGCTATATTGGAATATCCTTGATCACTCGAGTGTCACGTCATCAGCTGCGCTCAAAGGATCTGCCCTGATGTTGTTAAAGTGTGGTTATTTAAGAAATTAATAAATAATAACAAGCAAGATGCCCTGTTGCTATATTTGTGATATATGATTTATTTAAACTGCAAAGGTAAAGCATAAATAAAAATTATTGTGACAGATGTGAAGGAGGAGGAGAATTTATAGCCTACATGCGTCAGGTTTCTTGACAAAAAAAAAACTTCCACAGATGTGTTTCCTCGCTCATAGCTCCTCTGGAAGCTTCCTCAATCCTCGTTCCTCACGGTGCAATTAGAGAATTGAGATGTCCTTCAAGATGGCTGAGCTCGATTGGTTTCCGGGTCATAGGATGGAAACCAGGAGGGATATTGAGAAGCACCTCTCTCCTCTTCTCTCATGATGTGTTTACTGGCGTGAGGACGGGACAACCTGTCACTCACATGACATTACAGCAATAGCAAACGACAACCATCCAAATCTAATCAATTACCGGTGAACAAAATCAAGTCCGGTGTTAAATTTTTTCTTGTTTGAGAAGCAATTTCAGATTTCACTCAGATATAATTTCACAATACGGAAGAAAAGACTATCACAACTTGTGTTTCATGCCAAGCCCTGACACGACATGCGGAAGTAAGAATAAATATTGTGGCCACATAAGAATTCATTCTCACGACTTGATCGTGGCCATGTTTTATTAATTAATTATCTCGTTTTTGCGAAATTATGGCCATGTTGTACTAATTAGTTCCCTCAATTTAATTTAGTTAAATCGACAATTTAACTAAAATGAGGGAACTAATAGTTAATAAATTGTGAAGGAGTTTTTAATTCGTGTGCACAATATGTTGTTTTTGTATTTGTTATGACAGTGATTTTCTGGGCTATTTTTGTCGATTTTACATAACGCACGGCTCAAAGCGGCAGTCAATCCAAACAAACATTGACAGTTGAAGCCAGAAACTCTTAGGATTACACTATTTATACAAACAAATTCATCAACAGATAAGAAAAGCCTTTTATTGAATATAACACTACTGTAAAAAAACATTTCATCCATTCATCTCATGACAACCTAGGGTGGGAGATGGGAACTCAAGGTAATATATTGCCTTGAAGCACTACGGTAACAAATGGTGAGAATTGGAGAATTGTCATTGACTATTATTGCAAGAGAGTTATTGAACGAAAAAACAAAACCAAAAATAAGTAGACATGATGTTTTAATTATTTGAACAAACACAGGGAAGGTTTTGTCAAGAACCAAATGGAGGAGATGGTCCATAGACCCCTTTCTGTCATCATTCTTGCTTTGAGCAGAAGGGTCACTTCTTATTGGTAGGTGCAATGAACCAGGAGAAGGAGAATCAGAGATGAATCGGCTCACTGCTGACCTGGAGGGCTCAGTCCTTCTAGAGCGGAGCTCACAGGTTTGCCAGTCTGCAGAAAATTAGGTAAAGTGACTTTATTTTCATGCATGAGCATAGAGACATTTTACCTTAAAAGTCTTATCTTAAACCTTCCTCAATTTAAACACAAATCTTTGGCTTTGATTTTTATTGCTATTCAAAATAACATGAGCTTTATTAGACTGTCTCTTCACCTCTGCTATATACAAGTAAGGCACTGAATGCTTCCCCATATTCGCTGTAGGATGACCAGAAAGGCCAGGAAATAAAGGGCTAGAGTGACAACCTGAGGAAAGATGGAAAAGTATTATCACTGACATATGTCAATTGCAGTATGACTGGGAATGAGATCAAAAACCACAGATGATGGTGTTTATTATGTCTTTAAGTTATTGAAATGTGCAGAAAACGTTCTTGAAAACTTTGACTGAAGTTGTAGACCAACACGGTGAATGTGATTCCACCAACTACAACATGTTACTGGATCAACATCTTTGTTGATTCTGGAATAACATTTCAATCAACCAATCAGGTTTGAGGGACAAGTTTACAGTTTATGTCAAGTTTAGGCTTACAACCGTGCTTCTACATCAGTGTTATTCACCTATCATTTCCCTCTGATTTTAAGGAAAAGTTATGGGTAGGGGTATCAAAATATGTTGATCTAGGAACATGTCTTACTTGGCAAAATCACGGTGACCAGATGGACATACTAGGAGATGAATGTATACCTGTGAAGTGCTTAAGCTATTCTTCTCACAAACAGCCTCTTTTCTGATGTCTCCACAGCCACCTTCTTGTTCCCAATTGTCCTCCGGTGTCTCCGGTGTCTCCGGTGTTGGATTTGTCATCTCAGAAGCCTCTGATTTCAGATCCTGATCTGGTTCAGGGTCAGGTTCTGGTGTCAGAACTGGTTCGGGTTCAGATTCAGGTTCTGACTCTTGTTCATCGGGCGTTTCCTCCACCTCTTCTTCAACTGTAAAGTTTCCAGCATTAATCAGAGGAGTTTTAAAAATAAAGGATATTAGTTAATCTATTGGGTGTCTGATGCTCACTCTCCAAGAAATCCATCTGGTGCAGAACTCTCTCTTCTGCATCGAAATCCACTTTGTAGTGATTCATGTTCTCATAATCAGGATCCAGGGTCTCCAGAGTGAAGCAATTAGATGCTTCACCAACCCTTCAGAGAAAATGACAGATACTGTTGATTGTTAGATGAATCTTCTGAACAATCTAACTGATGCTAAATTTGCTAAAAAGATGAGACTTACTTCACAATAAGATCTTTTGAGATCTATTAGGAAGAGATAAAAAATATATATATATCAAACTTTGCATGCTTGACATTCAAAATGGAGGATTACTGAGGAGCCCCAAACAAAAGATATAACACCTGGACAAAAGAAGCCATCTCTGGCTCTTCTATGGCATTCTGGGCTTCCTGGATCAACTTTGAGTTTGTGTCCACATGCTCACTGTAGGTTTGCAGTAAAGATTGGGTCCAGCCACTCTTTTCTTTCTGCTCAGAAGTGATTTGTTGGGTCATGATCTTACGACGTTCCTCCAGAATGGCAGACATGCGATCAAACTTCTTACACAGAATCTGTTTCTGAATCCTGCTGTTTTCCTGTCAAATGGGCATTGTAAGCATTAATGGATAATCTGTTTGTTGTTAAATGTCTTTTTTGATGTTTCATTGCAAGTCATTTCTTCAGAAAGATCCACACGAACCTCTATGTTCCTGCAGAGTGCCTCTAGTTCATTAACAAATGACTGAACACGTTCATTTGTGGCAACCAAAGAAGCAACTCTGTCATTTAGTTCAGCCTACAAGAAGTGAAATTAATGAATTGTTCTGAATGGTGTAAAGATGTAACACGATGAAACAAATATAGGCCATACCTTCTCTTGCAGGTAAACATCAGGCAGGGGAACTACTTGGCAGTTCTTGTGTGCCCCAAACACCTTACAGAGAGAGCAGGTGGGCACCTGACACGTGATGCAATAAATATTAAGCTTCTCATCTTCATGGTCTGCACAGTTAAACTGTGGAAGAGGCTTTGGTGGTGGAGGCCTAGAGCTAGAAACACACTGATTTAAATTCAAGATCAAGTCAAAGTGTTTAATATACCGACAACCAAAGTGTCACTAGAAGGGGCTATATATTAACCAGAATCTTTTATTTAGACAGGGTTTAGATTAAGCCAGGATTAGGCCTTAGTTCAATTGCGGCATTTAAGCAGAATTTATAAACGTGCCTTATAAAAGAAAAAAGAAAGAAAATACTGATGTGCATCTTGAGAAAAAACAATAGCACGGACATATTTTAAGATAAATCAAGTTTTAAGTTGCTTTCAGTTAAAACAGCTCAAACACACATTTATATAGCCACTAATGATCAAAATGATTAAAACGATGCTGAAAAACCTGTTTACACAATCTACTCCATGCCTTCTGTTATCTGATTGACAGTTTATACTTTTTTATAGCACAATTAAAAGATCTTTTAATTGCAAAAATGTCCCTCTTCAGGTGTCATTTTTCTGTGAAAGTTTTTTTCTTATTTGATTTTTATAAACATTTACTTGACCAAAGCAACTTATGTTTACTTGATCATCCAATATCTAAAAAAATTAAAATGTGAGTTGACAGCGAAATTCTGTGCTCTAAAAATCTGACATTAATCTCCAACGTTGGTCAGACGTTGTATTGTGGTTGAAAATGAAAATCGGGTTGACGTCAGAAACCAACATCAGTCGGGTTCTGACGTCAACCCAACTTTCATTTCCAACCAAAATGCAACCCCTGCAACCAAAACGTCTGTCCGACGTTACTACTTTCTACTAAAGGTCCTTGACAGAATTGTAGTGGAGTAAAATGTACGATATTTGTCTTTGAAATGTAGTGAAGTTAAAGTAAAAAGTTTCCAGAAAAAAATTATTCTCAAGTAAAGTACAGATACTCAAGTAAATGTATTGTCACTGTCCACCTCTGATTATATCCTATATCATACAAACGAGCCATAAAAGACTGATGTATCTGTCACGATCCACACTCAAGGAGACAGAGAAGATCCAAGCGCAGTATATTTATTGTGGGCCAATCCGTTACATCATAATCCAGTCCATGCAGAGGTCAAAATCCAAAGAAGCAATCCAACACAAGAACAAAACAAGACACAGTCAACAACCGACCTAAGAAGTGGTGTGATACAAACAAGGACTCCGTGACACATACTGAAACAGACAGGGTTATATACACAGGGAAATGACAATGCTAATGGGGAACAGGCTGAGTGCAATAATCAGTGATAAGAGACAGCTGAGTGCAATGAAAAGACAAGGATCATGGGGGATGTAGTTCAAGAGTGTGATGGACACCGTGGGGAAGGAGGACATCTAGTGGTGACCCAAGGAACATAAACCAGACACTGTGACATAACCCCCCCTCTACGGAGCGGCTACCAGACGCTCCAAGACGTGACAGACAAACAAGTGTCCAGGCGGGAGGTGGACTGGTGGAGGATCAGGGGGAGGGATGGGGGGCCAGGTCCATGGAGAGAAACGGGGACAGGGAGTGACAGTTCATCTGGCGGCCAGGGCGGAGACGACAGTCCCTCGGGCGGCCAGGACAGAGACTTTCCCTCGGGCGGCCAGGGCGGAGACTTTCCCTCGGGCGGCCAGGGCGGAGAATTTCCCTCGGGCGGCCAGGGCGGAGAATTTCCCTCGGGCGGCCAGGGCGGAGACTTTCCCTCGGGCGGCCAGGGCGGAGACTTTCCCTCGGGCGGCCAGGGCGGAGACTTTCCCTCGGGCGGCCAGGGCGGAGACTTTCCCTCGGGCGGCCAGGGCGGTGAATACCCTTCAGGCGGCCAGGGTGGAAACGACAGTCCATCTGGCGGCCAGGGCGAATCAGGCAGTGCAGGCGGCCGGGACGGGACAGGTCCTTTGGACGACCAGGGCGAAGACGACCACTCTGGCGGCCACGGCGGTGAAGACGACCCATCGGGCGGCCAGGGCGGTGAAGACGACCCATCGGGCGGCCAGGGCGGTGAAGACGACCCCTTGGGCGGCCAGGGCGGTGAAGACGACCCATCGGGCGGCCAGGGTGGTGAAGACGACCCATCGGGCGGCCAGGGCGGAGAAGACCCCTCGGGCGGCCAGGGCAGTGATACCGGCTCAGGATCAGACACCGACACCGGCTCAGGATCAGACACCGACACCGGCTCAGGATCAGACACCGACACCGGCTCAGGATCAGACACCGACACCGGCTCAGGATCAGACACAAAAACTATAACAGCCACAAGAACAGAAACAAACACAGAAACAAACACCGGCTCTGGCGCTGGAACAGGCTCTGTCACGATCCACACTCAAGGAGACAGAGAAGATCCAAGCGCAGTATATTTATTGTGGGCCAATCCGTTACATCATAATCCAGTCCATGCAGAGGTCAAAATCCAAAGAAGCAATCCAACACAAGAACAAAACAAGACACAGTCAACAACCGACCTAAGAAGTGGTGTGATACAAACAAGGACTCCGTGACACATACTGAAACAGACAGGGTTATATACACAGGGAAATGACAATGCTAATGGGGAACAGGCTGAGTGCAATAATCAGTGATAAGAGACAGCTGAGTGCAATGAAAAGACAAGGATCATGGGGGATGTAGTTCAAGAGTGTGATGGACACCGTGGGGAAGGAGGACATCTAGTGGTGACCCAAGGAACATAAACCAGACACTGTGACAGTATCAAATATAATACTAAACAAAAAAAACATACACCAACTTACAGTATTTACTTCTTTGTTGTAATTTTTTATATAAAGGTTCAATAATTTGTCCCATTTAAAAAAAACTATTACAAAAAAAAAAATCGAATTATTTACTAGATCATCTCTGTTGACAAAAGTTATTCAATCAATACACTCCTGACCTGACCTTTCAGACTCCTGCAGTTCCTGCTTGTAAACATCAATAATGTTCTCCACAAGTAAATTGCGCTGAAGTCCATAAACTCCATGACGGTCCAAGACAACCTCACGCCGACAGGAAGGGCAACGGAAACGGCCTCCAATTCCAACCTGGAAGAGAGATGGCTGCACATCTTACTCAGCATGCTGTTCTTCAGCTGTCAGCAGGATTTGTGTATCAATTCTTTTTAAGGAAGATATAAAAAATAAACGGCTAGGATGGTTAACTGGACTAAATTACATCATCACTTTGTTAGATTAATTGGACTCTCATGTACCTCTCTAGAGATGCACCGTGTGTTCTTCAAGGGTAAGATGATCTTACTCTATGGTCTGAATTCTGTGGTTGTGTGAATCTGCGTTTTGTTCTGTGTGTCCTGTTCCAGAATTGCTGTCTGGAAATGTGTTAACCCATATGTCTGTAATCTAGTAACTGTGTAATACAGTCCACATTGTAGATTGTAAACAGAGGAGTTTGAGACTGATCTCACCAGTTTTAAAGTGACACAGCACTCACTCCGAGAGGTCAAAAGGCAAGTGTATGTGAACTGTGAACTGCAAATCAGATTTGAATTTTAAAGCTTTTTTTTTTGTGTTCAAAATTTACAAAATGTATATAATAAGCAATTACATCAGAAATCCTTTCCAAACCGTGTTTTTGTCTTATCCTGATTCACTATGGTACACCTGTAAGTGTAAATGTTCGGACTATTTTAGACTGGTTGGGTCGGCAACGCTGCGGAGTAGCTTAGTACCTGCGTGACTCATCATAGACATAAACAGAGAAGAATAGCTCCGGCTACTATGTTGTTCCGCAAGACGCATGGAGTTCTGTTTATTAACCGCTAGAACGGCAAAAGTTACGGACTGCAGTTTTAAGGAAGTGGAATAAAAAAAAAAAAATCATATGACCCCAATAAGTGTAATTTAGGTTGTTGAACTAATGTTTGTGAAAGTGATTTGGATCTTTTTTTCATTTTCTTTTATAAAATTTTTTTTTATATTCTTTACAGATTTATGGACCATGCATATGGAGTTCATGCATTTCCCTGAATGACATTATCTGATGAATTTCTCTGAACTGCAATTAACAAAATTTCACTTTCTAATAATCCAATTCAGATTTTAATTTAACCTCCTGAGCATAATTAATTAAAAATTTAACTCTCTCTTAATTTAAAATTCTAGTTCTTAAATTCAAAATTTTGTCCAACAGTGGTTCTTAGAGGAGAAGAGATTAACAAGTGTTTTTAGCGTTCCTTCGGACCACTTTCCCAACTTACTCATGACGTTTAACCTTTGCCTATATGTGGAAGTGTAATGGAAGACTGGCGAGGTATCAAACTTCAGTTAGGTGCAGAGGAGAAGGATTATGGAGGCCAAACATTTAGCATTACTAAGGACTTTCTTTTCATATCAATACATCCATTGTGCATTGCATGAGCGCTAAACGCCTGACGGCTCAAATGCATCAAATGTAGGCCATCACCTATATTTATACCCCAGATCTCAGGCTGGGGATTGAGTTTAAACATTTACAATCTGCACCTGTTGGGTTTCACATATTAGCATGACAGGTGTCTAGAAAGCTGTCTGTTTACTGCAGTCATGTCAGTTACTCCGTGCATGTGTATACAAGCACCTTTACATGTTATTGACCATCCATAGGTCTTAGCAAATAGCATTTTAGCTCATAGAAAAGACTATGGTTTATGAAAGAAACTGACACCTCATGTCATGTACAGATGAACTGTCTGTGTACACTCTTAATCTGAAAAATATTGTAATAATCCGAAGAACTTTTTGTGCAATGGAGCAATGGAAAGGATCCTTTTTTTGAGAAATCCTATTTTGAGAATTTATCATCTTAACAAAGGCTTGAAAATGTACTTGTGCATTGATGGTTACCCTTATGAAAAATAATTTTTTTCAAGTGTGCTATTAGTATATTTCTTTGAAACTAAAAATAAGAAAGTCAAACCAGGAAGGGTTAATAATAACTGTGAAGCTTTTGGGGTGTTGATGGACTTGATCTACTCCATCTGTGTTTTGATCATCGTTCTGAATCCCATCTGGGGATTCAGATTTAGCTTTTTGTTTACAATATTGCTTTTTTTTATGAAACATACATTGAAGTGTTGATAAAAATGAAACATGAAGCGAATAAAATGTTTTTAAAATGGGAAGAGAGTTAAAGGTATATTTCAAGTATAAAAAAATAATAATATAGGAACATAGTAATATACATGAAAAGCAAATATAATGTATAATGAGAAATCTACAAGTATGATGTTGTTCACTTAAAGAAAACGTACAAGTATACTTGCAGTATAAAACTACTACAGTAAACTAGTAGTTTACTGAGAGTATACTTCAAAGTGTTCTTTCATAAACTAAAAAATATGCTACAAGTATTTGACTTCTGTAAACTATCTGTATACTTATAATAAGTACACTTGAAGTATAGTTGCAGTACAAACGAAAAACGTAGTTGTGTCATTAAAAGTTTTATACATTACTTTTATACATTAAAAAGTGGGCCAATTTATTCCCAAGTAGTATTGAAACAGTATACTTCTAGTGCATTGATAATAGTGTACTTAGCTTACATAAAGTATACTTAAAATACACTTGAACTTTACCTAAGTATACTTCATAAAATGAAATTGAAGTATACTTATTTTTCATAAGGGTAACACAAAATGTTCCTACATCCACACATAAACCATCCTCCTCTTGGCACATGGTACACACCTGGTACAGTTCATTGGCACACTTGCGGCAGAGGTTGTGCAGACAGGGCAGAATAACGACTGGTTTCGTAAACACGTCCAGGCAGATGGGACAGATGAGTTGTTTCTCCAGCGTCCCCATCGAGGGGTCTTTGTGGTCAGAGCGTATATCCAGTGGAAGAGACATGGCCGCGTGCCCCCGCTGACCCCACACTCACTGGGAAACTAAGTTAGGAGAGCGAAAGCACAGCTGAGGAGATGAGACGCCACCGTCTCCATGTCTCTGTGCTGTTCTTATGTGGATTTCCAGTCTCTCGAGGCAGAGGGCAGTCGCTCTGCCCCAGTGCTCGAACAGGACGATGGGGGCCTGTGTTGGTTTGCAGCTGGAAATGTGTGCATGTGCCAGAAGGGGAAGGTGTCTGGTTTCTTGCTGGCTCACTGTGACACACCCTAGCCTTGATCAGTTGTGCCCATTTCAGGCAGCCAGTGGAATGCTGGGAAATAGAGATGATGCCCTTTCTCCTGTTACTCCAATCATTCATGTCCCGAGTCTTAAAACCAGCCAACAAAGTAAATAATACCAGAATAGCAACAGCATTAGAGGAAAGAATGTTTATGAAGTGTACCTGAATCTTTTAACACAGAAACATCTATGCTTGTACGGGTGTATTTGAGTTTCAACTGCTTTCGTCCATACAATAAAAGCCAATGGGACGACACTGTGTCAAAGTTCAGACTTTTTAAAAAACATTTTACTTGAATACATACTTTTCTTACTTTCACTTCAATATGTTCTTGGCTTGATATTCTAACTTTTAATTGAATTAAGATTTATTTATTGCATCCCTGTAAGTGTCAAAAGCAACATTAGCGCTTTATTTAGCAGATCATTGGCTTTGCACAAATACACACAAACACCAGAGATACTTTTTAAGCTTCCTTTCACATTTATTTTACAGTTGTAATTCAGACCAAATATCCATGTTACATATCTCTGACACAATATATTCATGCTACAACAATTTCAGCTGATTTGATCCAGAATGCGCAACATAATTCTGTACAATGGTCATTTTCGCGTACACATATTGAACTACGTAATTTATTAAAAACAGGAAAATAAAATCTTGTTTCTCATCACCACTATTTCCTTCATTTATAACATGATTCTGTTTAGGTGTTGCACTCAGACGCGAGGCTCCATCCGTTCTCCGACTGGAAGCAACAGGATCAATATCTGATGAATGTTTTTTTATTTATGATCATTAACAAATACTTGGACAGGAAAACTGGGATAATTAAAACCAAAGATAGATAATCTGTGTTACAGTGGAGCTTGTGTTGAGAAATAATATTTTGCAAATAAAAAACGTTACACATTGTGCACAGTTCAGTTTTAGAAATGTTTAGAAACATGATCACTAATATAATCTGCCAGTGCCTAAAGCTTCAGACATAAATTAATTACAAAAAACAAACTATGAGATACATCTAGACACCAATGAAATATCCACAATGTGAACCTAAACAAATAAAACATACACATTTGGGGTAAATTACACAAATTTTCTGCACATCCTCTTTCAAGTGCGTAAATGAATGTTTAAAATACACATGCCCAACAGTGACAGCTATACAGCTTAAAGAAATGACAACTGAACACAGTACATAGATGGTGGTACAGTGATTAAACTCAGAGCTTAGTTTTAAACAGCACACACACAAACACACACATATAGTGTCTAAAACAGAAATGAGGTTTTCCTACTTTGAAGTCTGTATACTATGGAAGCTCGTTTCCGCCACTGAATAAAAAAGGTAATTGACACTTTTTATCTCACAAATCGGACTTTTTCACTCACATTTGCGAGATGTCATCTTGTTTTCTTGGCAGAAACAAGCTTTCATAGCATGTTCACTCCTATCAAAATTAAAATGCATGCATTCAGAGAGATTGCAAGTGTCAGGGTTCCCAAAACTTTCAAACAATGATTTTTCCATGACCTTTCCATTCACCCATGATTACTAGATAAGGCTTTGTAAAATTTACAAAGAGTGTAGCTCATGAAGTTTACTTATTTTCTACATTCCAAGTCACAAATTTAAACTTCCCAGGTTTAAACCCAGGTTTTCCAGGAGTGTGGGAACCCTGAATCGTGTATGAATGATATGATCAAAACCAGTGAGCATGAACTATTATACCCTGAAGGATACAGATCACAGAGTTATATTTTTTGGCATAATAACAGTAATAATACTGTTAATGTGTATTACCTAGAGTACAATATTATGTAGACCTGATTACATTAAACCAGGCACTAGGGATCAAGATCAAATTATGGGTACAATTACAGCCAAAACAAAATACAATATGGCCACGTCCATGTCTAGAACTACAGTTGTTCACAAATGTATCTTACTAAAATGTTTCATTAGTAAAACAACTTTGGGTCAGTGTGAAACTAAAGAATCAATTAGTCAGTTAACTTAATGTTTCTAAATTATATGGGAAACATAAGTTAACATGAATTATGCAATGAATGCCTTTACCCACAATCCTCCTGTGCTTGAATTTAATCTAACTGTCTGTCCTCTGAAACCACAAACCTGAGGAATGCAAAACAATAATGCTAGCGCAACCCTTTAACTTAGCAAAGCCTTAAATTGACTGCCATTAATATATATATATTTTTCATACGGAAGTCAATGGGGACCAGAAACTGTTTGGTTACCCATATTCTTTAAAATATCTTATTTTTTGTTCAACAGAAGAAAGAAACTCATACAGGTTTGGAACAACTTGAGCGTGAGTAAATGACAATTTTCATTTCCGGGTGAACTATCCCTTTAAGAATACAGATGGAAATACAAAACACATGTACAATAAATAACCTGGCACAGTCTCAGGCCCTGTCCCAAATGGCACACTCCGGACTTGTGGACTTCCTCAGAGTCCACACTTCGGTGACGTCATGTAGTGCAGACCTATAGGGCCCTTAGCGCGAGTCCGCATTGAGAGGTATTTTTGGGACAGACTCGATCGTCACGCCGGAAACAGGAAGACGGTCTGATTGTTGTTATGGACAGGAGCTACAGGTTCGGGGAAATATGCTGCCTATTGTTGTTGTGTTTACATATGACTCAGTAAAGCCCTGACATTCTGTTCTATTTATTTAATGAATCATAATGCGATCGTCTTATTCAGCTCGCTATTATTAGCCTATGTTTGAGACATCAACCACTGGTCGATGATCATAATGTTTGTATAAACTTGTCATAAAAACCGTAATGATAATTACACTTAAATATTTTCTTCTCAGCCATGTTAACAATTGTCCGTAAGCGAAATCTCCTCCCATCCGTTGTCTGATTGGCCTTTCGCAAGGATTCCTGGGTAGTTAAAGTGCGTGGAGCCTGTATCTATGCGGGCTTCGCGGAAGACCGCTTCAAGGGTACAAAGGGGGCGCTGCTGAGCACACTTCAGAGCGTTAAAATGCTAAATGGGACGGCCTACGGACTCGTAGACTCGGCGAGCACACGCAATTTAAGTGCGCATGAAGTGCGCCATTTGGGACAGGGCCTCAGGATGTATCGGACAATCCCAATCTCCTGTTCCAGTGACCACACACACACACACACATACCACAGTAAGACATGTGGCTGATATTAAGTAATAGCTAAGCACTGCATGATTATATTTGACAGTACATGTCCACCGGATGCCATTAACACATAACCGTCTCACATCAACATTCACAGCATGACACAGCAATGTTTCCTCAATCGTGTCCTCAGTGACTACACTACACAGCTTTCCTGTTTTAAAAAATATAAATGTATGTGTACTACTGAAAACTCTTTCCTGTTGATGTAACAAAACACTTGAAACTTTAATCTGAAGGAATATAACATATATTGTGACTTTTGCTTAAAAATGGCACAGGTCTCTTTGTTACTAGTCCATAACATGAGCAGAACATTTTTGTCAAAGACATAAACACTGTTCAGAATGTGAAAATATATAAACGACCCAGGACAATGTTTATGATGTGATTGTGAGGTCGGTGCTAATCATATGCATGGAAAGGGCAATAACTTTTGAAAAGTTTGGGATCGGTAATATTTTTTAAATGTTCTCACCAAGGCAGCATTTCTTTGATTAAAAACTCAGAAAAAAGTGAATTATTATTACAATGTAAAACAACCGTTTTCTGTTTTAATATATTTAATAATGTTTTTTATTCTAGTGATCATCATTACTCCAGTCTTCAATGTCACATGATCCTTCAGAAAACAGTTGTGCTGCTTAATATTTTAAGGTTTTTTGAGGATTCTTTGATTAATAGAAAGTTCAAAAGACAAGAATTTAAAATAGAATTTATTTGAGATATAGAAATCTTTGTAACATTATAAATGTCACTTTTGATCAATTTAATTCATCATTGCTGAATAAAAGAATTAATTCCTAAAAGTTTTTTTTTACTGAACCCAAGCTTTTGAATGGTAGTGTTTGAATGATTTGACAACTTCAACCGTTATCAAGTTGTTTCTAGTCTGTTGGTGTAACACCAGCTTCATTGGCCATTACCATAGCTGAATACATTAAAACATACAAAAATATGTGTGTATGTCCTGTTGTTACGAATTAATTCTCAAATAGGATTGATAAAAATTATCTTCACTGATCATGTAGACAAATGCAGTGTGAAAGATGAAGCATGGATCAAAGCAGGAAGACTGTATGGACACTGTAAGAAAGTCCTTGTGTGTGTGTGTGTTGAATATAAGTAGGTTTGGGGACTATAGAGGTAAAAGGCAGATACAAATAACAACTCGCTTTTTGCCCTGTACAGTGGAGCATTTCAGGTTTTTCAACAGAAGATCTGGAACTAACTAACCCCCTCATCCTCTTCCTCTGGATCACTCATTCCCCACAGAGACCTCTTCCGGGGATGGTGGTCTCACATGTGAGAGAGCGAGGGAGGATTTAATAGCTGGCGTCTGTCCGGTAGCTGGTGTGGTAAGAGTCTGCAGTCAGCTGAGTGGTCTCTGTGGCAGAGGACGGCTGCATCACGATGGGGCTGCTGCCATCTGTGGAAACAGACACCTACTTTATAATATGAACAGCTAATAGCCCAAACTGAACCCTGTTGATAAGCATTTCAGGCAAGATTTTAAATGCCAGGAAGCCACATCAAATGCTGAACGGACCTTTGAAGGCATTTAACTGCAATTGTAAGTGAAACAGGCAATAATGTTGGGCGGGAATTGATTTTATCCATTAGGATTTGATTGAAACCAATGATACTATTGACCTACCTGCGCGGCCTTGGTTATGCCAGCAGAAAAGAAAAGTTCATTTCAGAAGCAGATAAAATTATCACATCGTGCCGAAAGAGAATGAAACTAAACGTTATTCCTTTACAACAACATGCAATGAATTGTGTACAGTAGTGCCAGGGACATTTATTAAAACCCAATGAAATTGTTTGATAAACGTAGTTTTATTTCCAGATGCATTTCCTTTTGAAACAGGAAGTAGGGGAGGGGGAATATTGAAGGCGTTTAAAAAAACAAAACAAACAAAAAAATGAATAGTATTTAGTTTAAGACCACTAAACTTGAGAAGAACCAATATTAAAATTCTGTCTGATACCAATAAATTGATAAATATTAATGCTATAGCCAGTAACCAATAAATGGCTGATATTAAAATTATTTCCAATTTGGTCAAAAATTAAATAAATAAAAATTAAAACACTAAAAAATTCAAATCAACCAGTTTCAAATGCTATGAATGTAGGTATGACAACATCATAATAATATTATTGATATTTGCTAAAGATTAGATTCAACAGTTAAATTATTAGTGTTGATTAACTGCATTGTTGCTATATGTAATGTTTTAATAATTAACAAGTTAAAAAAATCAAACATTATTTTAAATCATCTTTACTATAATTTTACATATACTGACATTTTAATAAAATAGAATTTATTGAATATCCTGCAGAACTACATTCCTTGTTATTTTTTTATTTGTATGACTAAACATAGAAATAAACAGTAATAAAAAAAAAAAATACATATAAAAAAAAACATTAAGGGCCAGATTAACTAACAGCTTGTGCCAGCGCAAACCCACTTTTGGCGTTAAAAAGCTACTGTCCGGATTTACTAAAGACAGGCAGTGAAAAATTAATGCTGAAAAGGCATGGGCACAGTTATTGCACATGCATTTGTAGGAATTTCACTTACAGACGCAACATTTATGGGAGGAGAGAATTTAAATGAATCGTGCAAGGTCAGTGCTTGAAGTGGGGGGAAAAGGTGCCGGTACTCTCTTGCATTGGCAAATCATGACATTTGAAATTTCTACAGTGAAAAACAAAACTGGAAATATTGCTGGTACAACAACAATTTATTGTTATTTATTAACAACAACATAAATGTAGGCCTATTTAAACAAGTCGTGTGTGTGCGTGCGTGTGTGCACGCATTTATTTACAAAGAAACATTCTCTTTTTAGAAGTTGGTCATTAATAAACTTGATTCTTGAAGTTTGTTAAGATGGGAGGTATACAACAATTACATGTAAATGGTAAACAACAAAAACAACCAAGAAAAGAGCTCTGATATTGTCTTTTCAGTCATATGTTTACAAGACAGCAAACATAAAAAAAAATTAAACTCGGGTTTGATTTGGGCATGTCTGTGTAGGCTATTACATAAACTAAAAGAAAGCCTATATTCTGACTAGTTTGCTCGTTTTATTTATTAATAAAACATAGTTTTACGGTACCCAAACTGAATAATTAAGACAAGTTTAAATGGCTAAATCTTGTATAAATATTTTTGAATCTTCATTTTCTTTTAGCCTACTCCAGTTCTTGTTAAAACACATTAGACATGCAAATTCTGTGCATTTTGGGCACTTTTTGTGTGAAATCGTATTTATTTTCTCCATCAAAAGTGCTTTGCTTTCACTTTAAATGCCGTGAGTAGCGCACAACAATAGACTCGGCGCCGAACCCCCGCTGCGGCTTCACTGCTGCTCACGCGACGCTCCTCCTCGCGGTGTGAATGCACTCATTGATTAACCCAAGCCGAAAAAAATACGCGCTGCTCACGCGTGCGGTGGCCGTGATCAGCTCCGGTAGCCGTTTCGCAGCCGTAACGCGCCACAGATGTGTGCAGTGTAAATAAGGGGTTAAACGGCCGTCACGCTTTTTCTGTCAGTAGAGTACCGGCTACATGCGAGAAGTAGCGGTATGCAAGAAAAAGTGCAGGTACGCTTAAGAGTAAAATGTAGAAGTGCCGGTACTGCGTACCGGTGAGTACCGCCCCACTTCGAGCACTGTGCAAGGTGATTTACTAAGTTCGCGCTAGTCAATTTACTGTTTTTTGAGCCATTATTTACCGGCAAAAATACCTGCCGTACTTGGTACACTGCGTTGGTCATTATGGAAATGATCCAGCTGCGTCTGTGTTCTTTAATTTGTGCATCGTCAGCAGATCACGCGCAGAACTTTCCACTCCCATCACCGCTTTTTTGGAATTGCGCTGTCACGCTAATTTGCCCTGTTTAATGAGTCTGGTCCTAAGTCACCAAACCACAATATGCTACTTGCTATTGGTTGTCAGTGTCAGGTGGTATTGGTGGGAGGAGACAGTCTCATTATAGAGAACTTTTATTAGACTTTTAGAAATACACTAGCCTATGTATGATCTCAAAAATACACACATGGACTAATAGCCACAAAACTTCTATTTTGATTTCATGTTGTCTTGAAACCATGTTAATTTGACTATTGTGAATGAATGAGCGAGTCAGTGTGTCTCACCTCTCTCATCAGACTGCATCTGAGCTTCCAAGTCTTCAGGAGACACATAGAAATCCGGCTCATCTGACTGCGGAGGATGAGGTTTACACTTCCCACAGCAGCAGTTACAACAGCAGCACAGACAGCAGCAGAAGTAGCAGCCCGTGGCCACACCGCAGAATATAAACAATGCCTGTCAAGAGGGGAAAAAAGAATTCAACAGAAATAACAGGATGCACATACATTTAGTATTTACACCATGGTTCAAATGTTTAGGGTCAGAGGTCTCTTGTGCTCACCAAGACTGCATTTATATGCTCAAAAATACAGTCAAACAGTAATATTGTGAAATATTATTACAATTTATATTTTAAAATGCAAGTTAGTAATTTCATCATCATTACTCCAGTCTTCAGTGTCACGTGATCCATCAGAAATCATTCTAATCTGCTGATTTGCTGCTCAAAAAAAATGCTTATTATTATCAATGTTAAAATAATTTTTCAGGATTCTTTGATGACTAAAGTTCAATAGAACAGCATTCAAATAGAAATCTTGTGTAACATCATAAATGTATTTACTGTCACTTTTGATCAATTTAATGCACACTTACTGAATAAAAAAACTAATAAAAAAAAAAAACTTACTGACCCAAACCTTTGAAAGGTAGTGTATGTTACTTACTATATATATATCTTGTATGTGTGCTTGTGTGTATGACTAACCTTGGCCCACCAGCTGGACAATACAAAGTATGTGTTAACATTCTCCTCTCCAAACTGTTCTGCCACGTAAAGGCCCAGAGATCCGTATTTGTCATAGATGTTGCGTTTGGTGGGGTCTGATAAAATGGAATGAGCGTTGTTGATTTCTTTGAATTTCTCAACCGCTTCTGGATTGTCGGGGTTCTTGTCTGGGTGGAATTTCAGAGCTAGTTTCCTGCAAACCAAAAGGGAAGAAATGAGAATGAAACGTTTATTAATGCAACTATGATCTTTCCTGGCATCACTGCCAATCTGCTTTTAGGTGTGTTAATGTGAAACTATGGCTATGCTATACCAGAATGGTATACTATCTGGCAACTATTATTTAAAAATAGTATGTGAAATACTATTAAGCATTATTTGACAACAAATGTTGGTAAATGTAGTCAGTCATCTGGGTATTCATGCACAAAGAAAATGTACATCCTGTGCAGTATGTCGAATGTTATCCTGAACACACAGAGGAAGTGAGGAAAATGTTCTGTCACCCTCTAGTGGATTTAATTGAAAACTCAAATGTGCTTAACACAACGAAATTTGTGTTTACCTACCCAATCCCTCTTGAGTAAAGTAAAATAAAAATAAAATAGATTCAGAGCAATTACTCCACTATTTTTATTGGTAATGTTGTAACAATCTTTTTATGTCCATCCAGAGTGTCTCACCTGTAGGATTTCTTTATGTCTTCTTGTGCGGTGTTCTTATCAACTCCCAGGACCAGGTATAGGGATTCTCCCGACGTGGAGAGTGAACGCTGTCTCTGCTGCTCCGCCATTACTCGCACACACACTCACACACTCTCCCCTCACACAACCACCTCCTCTGTCTGTCTGAAAGAAAAAGAAGAGAGACGTGCGTTTATATCTGCTTCTGTATGTGCCTGTTATTTCCACTGCTTTCTGGTTTCTTCCTTTTTACAAACAGCAGCATAACATGTACATACACAAAATGCAAGCTTGTACATGCTGCCATCCAGGGAATGTAGCAATGCAACTTTTCAGGTTTCAAATTAATTTATCATATACACTATTTTTTCACCCTATTTCCCTTTAGCTCAGCAAAATACTGAGAACCACCATTATTATGTCAGTCAGAGTCATAGGTTCATCATTGTCCCTAATGTCTCAGTTCTATGAGGACTAAGTCACTGCATTAATATTGTGTACACTCACTGCACTACAAAAAGTCATGTGACTGCAGCACACAGGGAGGAGTTTGAGAGGAAGGGAGAGATGCTGGTTCCCTTTATGTGCAGCTTTCTTTGCCATGGCTAACCCTTGTATTCGCATACAAGCTAATAATATTTAAAATAGTATGCCAAAGGTGCCGGTTGCTCTTCCAGTGCACAAATAGCAGAGTATATTTCAGCATAGTAATCAAGAAAAAAAAAAAAAAAACGGTAAGGCAGGACTTGATTCAATGCATCTGTTGTTTATTGGGTGTTGCACTCAAAAGTGGAGGCAGATAAACGTCAGGTTGCAGGGTCGAGTTTTAGTGAGTCGTGACTAAATTATTGGAGAAGTCCTGTGTACGACACCAGAGAAGTCTGACTTTTTCACCCGAGGGTCCAGGTATGACATTGATTAAACATTACAAGGTCAAAAAAAGAAAACATATTCATGGATGAATTGTACACAATAAGATCTATAATATGCATTTATAAAAGTGATAGGGTGAATCATAATTTCATGCTGACATTATTGTATAAACCTGAATGTATAATAAAGAGGAAGATGCTAACATATCAAACAAGCTATCAAATTTATAAACAGAGTTGCATGTCCTATTACTGACATGTTTTACTCAAAAGTATAAACTTTCATTAGATATGACTATAGAATAATTATTATGATTTTTATTGTCATTATTATTAAATAAAAATAATAAATATTTTTAAAGCACTACTGTACTGTAAGATAAAAAAAAAAGTAATTTAGTAATGGAAAAAACAAAAAGTAATTTTATAGTATACTATTACTAATACTATTTACAATTTAAATGATTCTAATTTGCCGTCAAATAAATGTATGCGCTGCAGGTTTCCGAGTGAAGCATGGCACTATGTTAATTTACACACTTGTAATTCATTATCTTTGGTTTCAGAGTCTCAGAGTGGCAGTACTGTAAACGAACAGAGCAGCTAAAAAAAAAAAAAAAAAACACGGAAACACAATATCATTAAAAAGGCAAGTTTGTAAATAAAAAGTGCCATGCTTCAGTTGTTGGAAACCCACAGTGTATATTTATTTAAATCGCAGCCTTTGAGTATTGATCCTCACACTAAGCCATAACACAATAGTGATTTTATTTTGATATATCTATATAAATAAATAAATTAAAAATTAAAAAAAATGCCAAGAGCTTTTTAAAATTGCAAGCTTCAATCTGATTTGTCGACTGTTTTTTCTGGATAAAGAAAATATATGAGAATTAGCAAAAAGTTTTTTTTTTTTTTTGGCAGTGTGCCATTATTATCAGGACAATCAAGCATATTTTACCTCTCATTAACAGTTCATTAAGCTCACTTTATGCAGACTGGCTCAGCCAGAGAATTTGTTATATGATGTCGGGTAGGTGTACATGAACACATGGCAGGAGATAGGGAGGCAATGTCTTCCACACAGGGAGAATCATAAGTTACGTCCTCCTGTATGCAAGAAAGTCAATTAACCCATTAACCCAGAGTAATTCAGGTTAAGACACTTCCACACAAAATGGCTGCAAGGAGAAGAGACATGTCACTGTCACAAGAGGTCAATAAATGAATCAATTGTTAGCAAAAAAAAAGACTTATAATGACTCTTATAATGACTCTGAACGAGTACAAATTTCTCTTTTTCATCCGAGGAGCTTTCTTAGCGAGACAGTTTCGCCTCCAATTCCAGGTTAATCGTGCAGCTTGTCAGAGAGTATTAGCAGATTAGTATTAGCGGAGCGTCTGAATAAGTGAAGGGTTATTTCTGTCCCTTCTCAAACCCTGTGTGCTTCTTCCCATAATTCCTCTAGGTGTGATACTCTAAGGGAGTGTGTTTGGGTGAGATTTTGTTGGGCTTCACAGCTAGCCTGCTAGACGTTATCTCAGAGTAGCCTTTGACCATTTCATTTGTGTCAAAACAAATACAGCATCTGTTCAGATGTTAGTGGTGCTTATTTACTATTGCTCATGCTTAGGATTTTCAAAATTCTTATTAAAGGGGTGGTTGATTATGATTTCACTTTTCTAACTTTAGTTAGTGTGTAATGTTGCCGTTTGAGCATAAACAACATCTGCAAAGTTACAACGCTCAAAGTTCAAAGCAAAGGGAGATATTTTGTTTTACAGAAATCGCTTTTTAAGGACTACAACAAACGACTAATACTTACACGAGCTTCCTCCCGGGTTAGTGACATCACTAACCCTAAAATTTACATAAACCCCGCCCCGGGAACATGCAACAAAGGGGGTGAGGCTATGATGAGAAGAGGAAGAGTTGTTGTAGTCGAGTCTGCTCAAGCTGTCGCATCCGTGTTTTCACATTTATTGCAATACAATACGTAACACAAATGCAATAGCATGCCACTATGTAGGCATGTTACATCAGTTCCTACACAAGCGATTTATAGATTATCATGACAGAATATGCTAATCAAGGACTTGAAAAAAGTTAACTCCTCATCAGCAACAAATTCATCAACTAACCATTCAGAAACGTCCTGTTGCCTTCTACATGTTGTCACTTCTTCTCGAGTCTCTCCATCATTGTCCGACTCCGGTTTGAACATAAAAGGCAGAACAGTTTCTGACATTTTAGTGCGTGTCTGCGTGTAATCGGCGCTGCTAAGGACACGAGCTGTTGTAGCCCCGGCCTCTGTGCCGGGAGCAGCAGCTCATTTGCATTTAAAGGGACACACAAAACAATGCGTTTTTGCTGTGCTCACCCTCAAAAAGGGACAAATTTAACATGCTATAAAAAATGATCTGTGAGGTATTTTGAGCTAAACATTCACATACACACTCACAAATCTTGTAAAAAAAAGGGGCATTATACCACCCCCTTAAAATTAAACTTCAGCGCATAACTTGTCTTTATACACGATTCTTACCTCAAACCCTTGCAATTACAAATTACGAATTTTGCTTGGCATTAGATTTGCCTAGACAATAAAACTCGCAAAAAAAACAAAAACAAAATAACTAAAACAAATATACAAAGACGCCCTGAAAGAGGAACCAGTCATATCCAAGGAGGACCACGATATTCATAAGTTATTCAAACTTGTGTGCTGTGAGAGTATGTAAAGCATTTAATGAACTTATCAACTGTTCTGTATATAAGTATGCATGTATACCATTAAAAGTTTGGGGTCATTTTTAATGCTATTGAAAGAAGTCTTCAGAAACGTTGCATATATTTTATCAAAAACACAGTAAAAACTGTAATATTGTGAAATATTACAAATTTAATAAAAAGCTGTTTTTTGTAATTCAATATATATTTATTCCTGCGATGTGAAAGCTGAATTTTCAGCATTATTACTCCAAGTCTTCTTCAGTGTCACATGATCCTTCAGAAATCATCCTAATATTCTGGTTTGCTGCTCAAGAAACATGTCTAATTATTATAAATGTTGAAAACAGCTGTACTGCTTCATATTTTTGTGATACTTTTTTCAGAATTCCTCAATGAAAAGACAGTTCAAAAGGACAGCATTTATTTAAAATAGACATGTTTTGTAACATTATATATGTATACCGTAACCTTTGATCAATTTAATTCATCCTTGCTGAATTATAGTTCTTTAAAAAAAATAATCTTACTGATCCCAGTTTTGAAGGATAGTGTTTGTAGAATGAATGCAATCCTAGTAACATCTATTCTGCATACTTTATGCATGTTTGGACTTTAGAAGCCTCTTTTAACTTCCACCAATAAGCAGTGACATCTCTCAACCCCCCAGCACACTGTAGCAACCATAACGCAGTGTGCTAAAAACAAGCATTAGCAAGCACAGATCAACCTCCCACAACACCGGCTTAGCACCATTCACCACCAACATTTGCTGAGAAAATGTTTTACAAAAAATTACACATGCACAATTTGTATCTAATATTGTGTCAGTAATAAGCAAGTGTGTGTGGGCTGCTAGCAGATAGACTTCCTGCTTCAGCGGCTCATTAAATGTAATTACTAATAGGGTTTTCATCAGGAGCAGGGCTCTGCAATGCAGCCTCACCAAAACACTACATCCATCTCTCTTCCTCTCTCACACACTCCCTTCCCCCTCCGTGTCTCTGCACCACCATATGGTCCAGCTAAATCTTTAGTGGCCATCTCAGCCTTTGGACTAGTACTAGACGCGGCTGCCAAAATCTCTTCTCCACAGCTTAATGAATATCACCATGTCTCTCCCATAAATGTTGTCCATCAATTCTCTGTCTGGTCCCTCTGTTTGTGTTCTAACATCCCTCCCACGCCACTCTATGTGCATCTGAGCAGGTGAAGAGATGCAGCTTGTATTATGTGTGCTGGTTTTAAAAGGTCTGTTTGTAGAGGGATGGAAGAGCAGGACATGTTTGATGAGAGTCTGTACATAATGAACAAATACACAGAGGCTGTGACTCACACACTCACTCTCTCTTTCACACACACACACACACACACACACACACACACACACACACACACACACACACACACACACACACACACACACACACACACACACACACACACACACACACACACACACACACACACACACACACACACACACACACACACACACACACACACACACACACACACACACACACACACACACACACACACACACACACAGGAACTAAGACCAGGGTTATTCTCATTAACTAAAACCACAAAAAACATTTTCATTAATTGAAAGAAAATGAACATTAATTCAAATAAAACAAAATATAAAAAACAATTTAAGGTATTTGCCAAGGCAACATCTCATTTTTATTTAGTTTAAGCTGAAGCACTAAAACTTAAACTTGATTTAAAAAACAACTAGACATTAAAAAAGTACAATCAACTTGGATGTTTAAGTCATTTCAACTTAAATTACATTACTGACTTAAAAAACGAGTTGAATCTTGCTTAACTTATAAAAAAGTAGAAAATTGTGATGAGTTAAAGCAATGTAAAAACATATGTTGTCATAACTTATTGATAATATAATTTTTTACAGTGTTGAACAAAATTGCTTAAGTGTAAACTAAAATTAATCTAAAAGTTAAAACAGAAAATATACAAACAAAATCTAATTAAAAATATTTATAAAAACTAGTAGTACATCAATGATAACACTGCCTAAAACAGTATTGATTATTGTTAGGCATAATTAATAAACGGATCTGAAGCATTTATCAATACAACATAAGGAGCAAACAGGTGGTGTTCAAAGGTTGGGTGGATTTTATGAGGACGGGGCACAAAAGCTCTCAGAGAAGAAGACCAGACACCAAACAGATGAAGAGTGGATGAACAAACAGCTGAGAGCACTACAGAAGCAAGGTTTTTATGAAAAGTCACGGGGTCTCGTGTCGATGATGGAAACTGCCTTACCATTTTTCTAATATAGATATGAAGAAATCAAGAGTCACAACTTCTTACAAGAAAACTATGATTACTCTCATGGAAATTAATATTCCATTATAGCCCAGGATCACACAAGTCTATTGATGTAAACACACCAATTAGCGTTCATAATTTCAGCCACTTTACGTCATACAACTCGTGTCATTGTTATCTTTTGTCATTGTTCTGCATCCATAATGCCAGTCTACTTTACTACATCCAAATACACGAGGACTATAAAATACAGTTAAACTATTTGTTCCTTCATTAAATCACTTATGTAGCCAATTACTGCAAAATGAGAAAAAATATATATCTACAAATGAGGTACTAAAACAACTCACAACATCCTACTGACTGGAAAACTATCAGTTGCACTACCTATAATGTCAGTGAAAGGAAACTTTGTCACATGATGTGATTTTAGTATCAGAGCCTGGGAAGACAGAGAGAGGTATGCTGGGTAACATCAGCCGTAAGTTCTTGTAGACACATCACTAACCCTGAGCAATGTCTGCAGTCGCCACAGAAACAATGGTGCGGTTGTTAAGATCTGCAGACTAATTCTGTTATTAATGGTTGCCAGTCAAGTTACTTTAGTTCTTACAAAAATCTACAGCATCACATTTACTCACAATTACTTTGGTGTCTGACTTGGGACTCTTATTATTGATATGTGGTTCCTGTTCTCATGGTTCCTGCGTTTAATTTCCTATGTTTGCCTTGTTTCTTTACTCTGCCTTCACGTGCACGTTCAAAAAACGCATTATTTTTCAAATATTTACATTATTACAGCACCTCTCTCCCCAGTCTGGCTAGAACACGCCGTCTAGGTCCTGTTTCGATGAAGCCCCTCCTTCCGAAATACGTGCTGTGATTGGTTAGCTGGCCCAGTGTGTCGTGATTGACACCGCGTAGTGCGTGTTCGGGAAATGCCCCGTCCCTCCAACTGTGAGCTCTTAATGTTGGGGTTAAAATGTTCAGGAATAGTGTTAAAAATAAATGAACAACTCTTAAGTTTGTCTGCCTTAAGAAAGGCCAAATAAAGGGGTTTTGGAAATGCTAAAGTTGAAAAAGCATAATAGGACCCCTTCAAAGTAGTGTATATCATTTACATATATGGATAATCATTTGAAGTGTACTGTACGTTTTATATACGCAGCAAAAATAGCCTATGTTTGAGAGAAATTTCAGAATTGTCAGCAAGATGACCATCTAGAAAGCGCAGTGAATGTTTATTTGGTGGTCAACGAATGGGACACTAAATTATATTTATCATTCCCTTCATTGACCACCATATAAACAGGCAGTCAGAGAATCTGCTTGCCAAACAATACAGGATTTTAAGAGTCATTTTGTTAATGAAGCCGACTGGCGCTCTGCATGTGTGCAACCCGCAAGGACAAATTATAGAAAGATATGTTTTCTTGACATTATTTTTCGCTGTCTTTTTATATGTCATCATCACATTAAAGTAACAACAGGTAACTTTTCAACCTTCATAATATATTTCCAAGTCTCTTGTGATGGTACATCGACTTACAATAGGTTGAATGACACGTCTGCCATAGCCTGACGGGGTCTGTAGCGTTTTTAATCGTACTTTTAAACTTCGGGTTTCGGGTAGTAACCGGCGAACAAAGAGAACTACAAAATTCGACTGCTTTACGGCATATACATCACTTCCACCACCACCCCCACTTCCTTAAAATCGGACTTGCGAGCCAAATGTTAAGTCATGGCCGAAGCAGCACAGAAAAACAAGAAAGCAAAGGTTTTATCGGAGCAAAGCAAAAAGAGAAAAAGAGAAAGTGATCGCGTTAAAGGCAGAACGAGGATCAACATTGCAGAGCTGCCAACTCTCACGCATTGGCCGTGAGACACCCGCATTTGATTGGTTTCACACGCTCACACGTACGCCACACCCCCGGTTTCTCACGCTAAATTGTCAACCCAGTCGGTCAAATCCCTGAAAGATGAGTTTATCTATAGATCTACCTGTTGAGCCACTCGTGATCGACAAGTTATACCGCAAATTAGTTCAAATCTCCCGGAATCTAGAGCGAGCGCGCACGCGAGACAGAGACTGTGCTCCAACGCGTGCGGACGGCAGAGAGAGAAAGCGAGCGAGAGACCTTGCGTGTGCAGGGAGCATCGAACCCTCCATCGAAAAAAGAATGCCTCTCTCTAACTCGCTAGAGTAGTAGCGAATTATCAATCTGGTAGCTAGTAAACGATATTCTAGTTTTTGATGGTTAGCTATCGCTAGTATTCTCGTTCTGATTTGAACTTTGCAATCGATGAAATGCAAATAGCAAATGTTTGACCTAAAAAGTGTAGTCTACTCAACATGTACAAAGAAAGGAGGAAGATTATTAATAAAATCATATTTTAGGATACCTAACATGTCTGTGATATTTGTTTATTTGTCTTGCCTCAAGCTATAATGCAAATCGATTTGTAAAATTTGCAGATTCATTTATGGTAGCTTGATATTATAATATTGACGATATATGGTTATTATCAACCACTCAAACATTGCATTGAAGTATCATATAGATCCAGTAAAACGGTAACCAATAGACTAGGCTACTATAATGACGCTGGCTTGTAAACGTGAGCATCGCGATCATTTGTCGTTAGAAAAAAAATAAAACCCATGAAATTATATTCATATGACATGCTGAAATATATGCCACTGTACCTGGGATGAAGACATTTCACACGCGACGCAAGCAGAACACCTGCATGTGACCTCCTCCTACAGTGTTCAGGGCTATCCTGGTTGTCAACAATTGCACGTGCATGTAGGATGACAGAGTTTACGACAGTAGTAGAGGACAATACTGTTTCCCAACTGTAGGGGGAGCCCGAGAGCAAAAAACGACCTGTTGTTACTTTAAAGCGTTGCAGCTGAAAAGTGGCGTACACAGGAAACATTGCTTACATTTTTATTTTATACTGGGATAATTCTGGGGTGGCAAAGCTTTTTCTTTGGGTGGCAGTTGGGTGCCACCCCGGTAGATCCGGCCCTGTATTCCTGCCACGAACTTCACATACTTCAGAAAACAGAATTTAGTTGATCCACATAAGCGCTCATTGTCACGGTTGTAAACACAACGGCTTTCTTCTACGATGAGTGGGTTTGGCATCATGGCGGCTTTGTTTCCAGGTGCACCATTAAAGAACGCAACACACACATCTCCCAGAAATCCTGTAGAATTCAACCAATCAGATGACGACTCCGAAACAACCGAAATGTTTCCCATTTTCTGTGCCATATGCGTTCAGCCAACGGTCCGTGGGGGTCACGTCTGAGACTGACATCAGAGAACCACAAATAAAACGAATGTGTTGTTAAATTATTAAAAATTATTAATATTTTAAGACAAATGAGTTTGACTTCGACAGACAAACATTTTTTGGGAATCCCTGTTTTAAGTGAAGCTGATCGAGAAAGTTCCCTCCTGATTGCTTATGGTGACCTAAATTAAATATGTGTGCCATGTGAGGTGTGAATTTTCAGGTCAGGAAGGAACACACATATGCATACACACACATAAGACAAGGGATGATGATGAGCATCTGTCAGCCAGCTCTTGCTCATATCTCAGTCTCATTTCGTAGCATTCTCATTTTCTTTCAACATTTCTCTCTTTCCCTCAATTCTATGTTTGTAATAGGGTGTTTATTTTAATAATGTGAACTACACCTTTAACAAATGAAAGAAATTTGTGAAAGAAATTTGTAAAGGAAAAAGGAACATTTTATTTTCCAGGTGAACAAGCATCCTTATGAATCCTAATGAACTCTCATCAGAGTTTTAATCTCACTGTGATCATAATCATCATCTGTAAGACTGTAATATCACTCCAGTGTAATCTTTATCAAAACTGAATCATTTTAGAGTGAGAAGCATTATTCAATGCACATTTAAATCAAGTGAGACACATCTGAAACTGTTGTGTGTGTGTGTCTTATTATACCAACGATTGTCAGGTAAAAAAACAACCCATTTGCCAGGATTAAAACAATCTCTCTTGACCATACAGAAAGCATTATTTCTTAATATTTCCTAGCCAACAGATTGTTACATTTATTTGTGAACTTTACAATAATTTAAAGAGCAGTTATATCAATGTTTAGGTATTATTCCAGTGTGATAACTTGATTATCAGATTGAGAAAGAGGGTCTAATAAACTAGCCTCATTCTGGCAAACACACATGACGATCAGTGCGCTGTGTGTTATAGTGAGACACTGCACTGCCCCATATATAAGGCTGAGAGGGAAATTGTATGAGCATGTGTGGTTGTTTCCCCATCAAAGATCTCCTCAATCAGGGGAACCCAAAGAGAGGCATATCTCTTAAAAAAAGTAAAAAGGCCGCAAAGAGTCTCATATCTAAAAACATTGTTTCCATTAATATTTAACTACCACCCATCTCATAACAAGATGTCTTGTGAGAAGTATGGTTTTCATCAATCGTTAACTTTTGATTCTTGCTTTCAGTTTCAGGTTCTGTTGCAGATCAAATATGAGCGGTCCAAACAGTCACACAAAATGCCTTGACTAAAATTCTGAACCATCATGAATGTAAGGAGGGTAACAGCAAAATACAGATGTTCTCCATGTGATTATGGATCAGCTGGTGTCATTCCATGTCAAATCAACCAAACTTCCCCAACTCAAATTTTTTTTTGTTCATATATTTTCTGAAGAAAGACAAACATAAATAGTGAAGAAAGCCAAAATATTAAATGCCATGAGTCATGAGTGACTCATGAATGGATATTTATTGAGTTATCCTCTATTTTGTAGGGGGGTCAAAATGACAATTTTCACCTGAGATTTGGAGCCAACAGGGAAGTAAAAATGACTTTAGAAAGATGGCAGCATCACTATTTTATTTTTACACAAATGTTGATACGTTTATAGTTGGATTTGGTGACTTTCGCAATCTTTATTTTTTTCTCCAGTTACATATCCATAACTCAAGAAGTATTAAAGATATCTTAATATCTTTTAAGATTCTGGTTCTTAAATTTTTCTTTTGGTATCTTCTTCATTCATGAAGACACTAGCCTATATGGTTTAATTCCAATTTACACCAGAGATATTGGGATCTCAATATGACTCCAAGAATACATTGTTAAATTGTACACATTTTCATTGTCAAAAACCAAATGTGGATCACTTTTCATACAGCTGATACTTTTTTCTTTTAAAGAGTAATGTTTTGACAAAAAATAATGTTACAATTATTTTTTGTTTCCCTCTGAAAACAACTACATAGAACATGTCTGAGTGCCATACATACTCTTTTTCCCCAAGTTTGCATGGCAGTAACTAAAGAAGTATTAAAGATATCTCCATATATGACATTACATTCTAGTACTTTTTTTATGGTATGTTAATTTTTAAGGCTCTATATGGTTCAATCCCATAGATATTGGGATCCCAATGCGGCTCCATGTCCAAATTGTTGAATACCCATTTTCAATAGTCTAAAACCAAATGTGGGTCAATTTGCAGAGCTGATACTTAATGTATTTAAAGGGGAATATCTGAAGAATAAATGATGCTGAAGAAATAGCTTGTTACCCTCTATTAAAACAATTGCAAAAAACATACCCATCTGAGTGCCAAAAATATACACTGACAAGATCAAGTTGTGGCACATTAACTGGCTCTCAGTAGTCTGTTCATAAGATTCTATGAACAGTTTCAGAGATATCTGGAAGAAGGAATTTTGTTCATTTTAACAGCTTGACAGCTTCTGAAGCTAGAGTTCAAATTTGCAGTATTGCAACATATTTGAAACAAGTTTCATGCCTCCTAGGAAAGTGTGTTTGCTCTCCCAAAACATTATTCACACAAACAAGATTTGCTTCACCTGGATTGTATTACAATTTTTAATTGTTATAACACGTGAAGCATAGTCAAAGATCGAGTAATATCCACAGTATATTTGGTGGAGTCACTGATGATACCTCAAACTTTGAAACATTTAAGGGCTCTGGCTGGGTAAATAGGACCCTGGGTTATCTTATTTATAGTTTCACAATGAAATGAAAAGAAATAATCAAAATCAAAAAATTCTAGCCGGGGACCTCTGAGTTGACACGGAAAGACCAAACTACAGTTCAAGAGTTCAGGGTGAGAATATTCACACATTAAATTGATCAAAAGAGACAGTAAAGACGTTTATAATGATACCAAATATTTTCCATTTCAAATAAATGCTGCACTTTTGAACTTTCAAAGAATCTTGAAAAAATATAATAGGTTTAAAAATAAAAAATAATAATTCATCACATTTATATAGCGCTTTTCTGGACACTCAAAGCGCTTCACATAGAAGGGGGAATCCCCTCAACCACCACCAATGTGCAGCATCCACTTGGATGATGCGACGGCAGCCATATTGCGCCAGAACGCTCACCACACACTGGTGGAGAGGAGACAGAGTGATGAAGCCAATTGGTATATATATACATGGGGATGATTAGGAGGCCATGATGGACAGAAGCCACTGGGCAAATTTGGCCAGGATGCCGGGGTTACACCCCTACTCTTTCGAAAGACATCCTGGGATTTTTGGTGACCACAGAGAGTCAGGACCTCGGTTTAACGTCTCATCCGAAGGACGGTGCTCTTTGACAGTATAGTGTCCCCGTCACTATACTGGGGCGTTAGGACCCACAAAGACCACAGGGTGAGCGCCCCCTGCTGGCCTCACTAACACCTCTTCCAGCAGCAACCTGGTTTTCTCAGAAGGTCTCCCATCCAGATACTAACCAGGCTCAGCCCTGCTTAGCTTTAGTGGGCAACCAGTCTTGGGCTACAGGGTGATATGGCATGCTGGGAAACCATCATATTAGAATGATTTCAGAAGGATCAAGTGACACTGAAGACAGGATTTTAAAATATATTAAAATAGAAAACAGCTATAGGCCTAGTACTGTTTCTACTGCATTTTTTATCAAATAAATGCAGCTTTGGTGAACATAAGACACTTCTTTTAAAATGAAAAAATCATCTGACCTCAAACTTTTGAAAGTTATTATACCTGATTTTTTTTTTTAACTATACTGTTGTGGTTATTTTTGAAGTAATGTTAAAAAAGCATATCCTGATGAGACCACTGAACATGAGTTCACACTGGCTGGATTAAAAAACAAACAAGTCCATCTCACACCACAGTTCAATAACTGTAAGAGGAGGACCTCCTAACACCCCCGTCATAGTATTGTGGTTAAAGCAGGCTAACTAACTCTTCATGTAGTCTGACTAAGCAAAAACCTTCAAGAATCCAGGCACAGCGATGGCGAGAAAACAACTTCTAAAACCACCCAGTCAATTAGCTAATGAAGCACAAAGGTGCTTTCAGCAGGTCCTCACAATGAGATGGACCACTCAGAGTTATGCAGTATTTTAGAGCAAAATAGATGGACAACCCAAATTCAAACCTGAGATTTGATTAATTAAATACATGCAACAAAAGAAGGTTTAGTTTCTATATCATAAACTTGGTTTATAACAACAAGAACAAGCTGTTTCATCAATAAACATGATGAGGACCCACTGACAGAAACCTATGTGTAGATAAATGATAATTAGCCTACAACTAAGAGATCTGATAGCAAAAAAGAGCAAAGGACGTTATCACTTCTCTTTCTGTCAAGATACAGGGAAGCCAGTAACAACTGGCAGTGTCTTACCCAATGAGCTTTAGCAAGACCATAGTTTGAGATTCAGCAGCAGCACAAATCTAACAAATAACCTAAAATACGTTGACAGCGTGATGGGAAGAGTTTCAATACTGATGGAGGCCAAACGCGTGTTGACTGACCGGTTGGAGATTTAGAGCCTTTAATCTCCCTGTACTGCGCTCAGCATCCATATTGGTTTGCTTGTTAAAGAGATAGTTCACCCACATTTAACATAGGCTAATATCAAGTAATGTACTTTGTATAAACCCGTAAGACGTCCGAAACAAAAGAAGATGCAGAATGACAGCCGCAGTCACCATTCACTTTAATTGTATGGAAAATAAAATGCAATTAAAGTGAACGGTGATTGAAGATGTCAGTCCTTCCATCTCATTTGGTCTTCCAGGAAGAAAGAAAGTCATGCGACATGAGGGTGACAAAATGATGACACAGTTTTCACTAAGGGTGAACTATCCCTTTAATGCTGGTTCACCGGGCTGCATTAATCTTTCTCGCTCAAAAACCTACTACAGCAGACAGCAGTAGCCTACTAATCCACGAGCAAGTATGTGTAACGTTAGCAGCAGGATTGAGACGCACAGATAGGATTCTCCTCTGGCTGCGTTCACATTTCTTACCGTCTAGCAGAGAAACGTAGGCAGGAGTGCAGATCGTCAGTTCTTCGTATAGTATATCCTATATCTATAAACGGCCTTCAAATAGGAGTGAATCAACCTGCGGTGCTCAGATACGGCGTCCTGGTCTTATGATCGTGTGAAGCGTCTCCGCTCAATGGGAGTCGTGCCTGACGTCACGATCGATCTAGAAAGGAAATGGGCGGAAACGAGAGACGGACAAAATGACCAGAGCAAACGAATGCTTTCTGAACGTGAAGGGCTGCTGCGTTTTCATTGTCAAAATTATTTAGGGCAGTGGTGTATTGTAAGAAAACGCCAAGGTAAGTGCGGCTAAGTGCTGGCTGATGTAACATTTAAAAATAAACAAATAAAATGAACAATTAAAAGTTACAACGAACGCAATATTTTAATTATTTCGACAATACATCAATTTATAAAAATGTTAGCAGTCCGCTACGTTGAAGTTATAAAGGTGACTTAAAATACGTTTGATCGACAGCCAATCCAAACGAGGTATCGTTGTAATCTCGTTTTTCTTTAACATCGCGAGAATTTAGTACGGCCTTTCTCCCCGAGCTGCTGGTGAGGAAAGTGTACACATTCAGGTAAAATGCAACATTTTTGCATAATCGACTTGTTACTCCAAGTGTCGGCAACGAGTCGTACCGTGTAAATGCTTGGAGAATATTTGTGTTTATTAACGTTCATATGTGTTTGTTGTTACGTAAAGTATTGAATCTGTTGTTGTCTTCTCTCCAGCGGTACAGGCTTCAATGTTATGATACAGGCCTTTATAATTAGAGCTTCCGGTCATCATAAGCGCAAATGTCATCTTGCTTGATTTCAATAACATTATTGATTTATATATATATTATCATTGTATATTCGCTGATTCTTTGGCGTTTCTTTAGATGATTGTTTCATTGCCCTAGTCTTTCTCGAACTAAAAGCTTTATAAAGTAAACATAATAGTATGCGTTTATATCAAGAGTGTCATGTCAGACTTTACACCTAACAAATATGTATTTTAAATGACCTTAATTAAACTCACTTATTTAACTTAGATGAAGATTATAACTGGGTGATTATAACAACCCATACATAAAAAGTTTATCTAGCTTTCAAGCTGCGTCTTTTCTCACTGAAACTATAATTTTAAATTGTATGTATGTATTTATTATTATTATTTTTATACATCATGTTTGTATATTTTTTTGTCTGTGCAGAACACTTCATGATGAGTTATGCTGAAAAGCCAGACGACATAACACGAGATGAGTGGATGGAAAAGCTCAATAATGTTCACATTCAGCGGGCAGACATGAATCGACTCATTATGAATTATTTGGTGACAGGTAAGCGGTCAACTGACCACTTGTGTTTATTCACCATATATTGCAGCTTTAATACAAGTGTATGTGGATCTTTTTCATAATTTGCTTGTTTTTATTTACATAGAGGGTTTTAAAGAGGCAGCTGAGAAGTTTAGGATGGAATCAGGCATTGAACCAAGTGTTGATCTGGACTCTCTGGATGAAAGGATAAAAATTAGGGAGATGGTCTTGAAGGGACAAATTCAAGAGGCCATTGCACTGATCAACAGTCTGCATCCTGAGCTGCTGGACACTAACCGCTACCTGTACTTTCATCTTCAGGTAAAGCAGATCAATTATACAATTGACGATTCTACTAAATCTGACTAAAAATAATATTTCAATTTCGAAGAGTAGATCTGTTATTTGAGAACCTAACAAAACATCAAACCAACTTAAAGGTTTATCTTATGCAATAACTTTCATACATTAAGTGTGGCTTAAGAGACCAAAATACTTTTTGGGCCGGGCCACTGTAAGTTGTTCACTTTTAAACTTTTATTTTGTAAACTGGCTGTTAACATATATATTAATGTACCGGTATATGTATATAACACTTGCAAAAGGTTTTGTACTGTTCATAGTGAATCGTAGATTTGTAGTTTTTAGAAAGACTGTCTGATGCCAAATCACAGGGGACTGATTCCAAACTTACAACAAGTGCCTCCTTCTTGTAGCAACAACACCTGATTGAGTTGATTCGCCTGCGGGAAACTGAGGCTGCATTGGAGTTTGCACAGACACAGCTGGCTGAACAGGGAGAGGAAAGCCGAGAGTGTCTGACAGAGATGGAGCGCACCCTTGCACTCCTGGCTTTTGATAACCCAGAAGAGTCACCCTTCGGAGACCTGCTTAACATGATGCAGAGACAGAAGGTAACATTATTTTACATAGAACAACCTTCATTTTTAAAAATCATATTTATTTAACCTGAAACCAGTACAATTGATGATATGCTGTCTCTCTCTTTATAAATGTTGTTATTTTAATATATTATTAAAGAGATAGTTCACTCAAAAAAGCTTACTATTCCTGCATAGACAGGAACGCAGCAAATTTTTACGCTTCAAAAAGTTCATTAATTTAGGCTTTTATTCACATATAAACTTTGATCTGCAAACATAAACAGAAGCTCTACCGAACCTGCTTGACACGCGAGAACAAACCTCATTGGTTCTTACTGAAGCTCAAACTTGCTGTGTATGTCTGATAAGAAATCTGAGTGGCTAGTTAAAAAGTGCATTCATCAGCTATACTACCATTTAAAAGCATTACAAAAAAAAATCTCTTTGAAAAATCTTTTGAAAGTCTTATGCTCAACAAGGCTGTATTTGTTTGATCAATGTATTAAACCAATAATATTGTAACATATTATTACAATTTAAGTGAACTATTTTCTATTTCAATATAATTTCAATATAATTTATTCCTGCACTGGCTTAATATTTTTGTGGAAACCGTGATGCATTTTTGCAGGATTCTTTGATGAATAACAAGTTCAAAAGAAAAGCATTTATTTGAAATATAAATATTTTTTAACAATGTAAAAGTCTTTGCTGTATTATTTGATTAATTATATTCCTGTTAGATAAAATTTCTTACTGGTAATAATTTATATTAAAAAAAAAATGTTAATCTTACTGCCCCTACACTTTTGAAAGGTGGTGTACTTTGGCCAGTGTCCATATTAAATTTATCCTATGCACTTAATGTACATTCCCAGTTTTACTGTAAATTATTTTAAAATTTGTTTTTAATAACTCTGAAATGACTTTCCTTTTTTGCAGATGTCACTTGACATCATGATATTTGTAGACTGTAATGAAAGGCATCATTTATTTAAAGGGGCTATATGTAGAATTCAGAACACCTTGTTATTAGCGACATCGGTGGCCGGTATGTGAACTGCAGCCAGCAACTTATTGCTCGTGCACACATAACATACTAGAGACTGAATGTGATTCAATGCCCGATATACTCACAGCGAAGTTCTTTTTCATTCACTGTTTAGATGTATATGTAAATATGTGCTGCGTGCTTTCCCCTCAATAACAAACACCGAACAAAAATGACAGTGGTGAGAAAACGGCAATTAAGAAAGCATCTGATCATAATGCTATGGATATGTTTGCACCAGGTCTGCAATTCACCCGCATCATGTTGACAGATGAGGTCATTACAATTACACTGTTATTATGGTAGTTTGATTATAAAGTATATTTGAGATTATAGATCTGACTATGTGAGACTATAGTTTGACTTATTCCCTTTTCTTTGCATGACACATTAACATTACAGTACAGAATGGCCCTTTCTGCATTATCCTAAATGCATTAATTTCATGTGTCATAGAACGGAAGAGAGGAAGTCGGGAGCTCGCGTAAATAACACATCCATTTGATTTTGAGAGTCCTTCCAGAGTCCTTCACATAAAAGTCAGTCTATAGGCGTTCATAGACAATCTTTCATAGGAAGTCCAGGAAGGTCTCGTTTTTCAAGCTGTTCAAACAATTGCAATAAAGCGATTAATGCATGAAAATTCTTACATATAGCCCCTTTTCATCTGCCAGTGATTGACAGCATGTGGTGTCCTATAACAGGTGTGGAGCGAGGTAAACCAGGCAGTGCTGGACTACGAAAACAGGGAGTCGACACCGAAACTTGCCAAACTCCTCAAACTGCTGCTGTGGGCTCAGAACGAGTTGGACCAGAAGAAAGTCAAGTACCCCAAAATGACAGATCTTAGCAAAGGCACCATCGAGGACCCCAAGTGAAAACGAACCGGCATCTCAATGCTTGCGTTCTGCGGGGAACAGAAACGGACGCTTTCCCTCTCTTTAACTATTTATACTCAGTGACTGACACTCAAACATCCTTTTATCAACCTTTTGTTTTGTTTACTCGTCGCTTATCAGAGACTTTGCATTAAGTGGGCTGTGGAAATGAGATTAAGATTTAAGGAGGACTTCTAGCCAAAATGGAAACACTTTTTATCGCAGATGGATTTCTGTGATTTTTGTTGCCACAATGTTTGACTTGCTGAGCTGAATTGATAGCATTTTAGCCATTTTGTTTTTGCAGAGGATTATTATCTTTCTATTTTGTCAGTGAATGCTCAGAAAGTCTACAAATACAGTTGAGGACTGAACCACACTATTTAGATTTCCCTTCTGTTTGACTGTGTCCTCTGATGTGAGGTACCTAAGGCACAATAGTGGTGTCATCAAGGACAGTGAATTGATTGTACCAATACGATGAACGAGTTCTGTGTGCTTTCACAACTTTTATTTGCAGTGCACGGGTATAAATTTTGTATGCGTGTAAAAGGGCCCTGTCAAAGAAAATCTGCCCTTTTGAGTACTAATGTTATTGCATTATAATGTTATAAAGTCATGTGACATTGTTTTCTACTGTACATTGTCATAGTATTCCTGCTTACATTGACATTCAATTGTGATTTATAGATATTGCAGAGATCAATTTGTAAGCTTCTGAAATCAGATGCTTTACATAGGTATTAAATATTATTTTTTAATCCCCAAACTCTATTTGAATATCAACATTGCTGCTGTTGTTAAATGTTATGGCCAAATACTTGTGCTGTGATGCCTAATTAAAGGTTGCAGAAGGGTGTTTTTATAACAAATTATTATGTGAATGAAAGACACCCACATTGGCTGTCTCATGACTGATTATGATAATTGCCTGCTGTTGGCTGGTAAAGACGCAACCTCAGAAATTACACTTCAATTGAGTCAGAAGAACAAGAATAGGCCTATACTATGACAACTTGGATTCTGACTTTTAAAAGTTTATTTCTTTAGCAATGTAATCTTGTCCAGGTAATGGACAAGATGATTACCCTAGGGCCGACGATTCTTTGTATATAACATAGCGATATCCGATTAATGAAAAATTGTTATTTTGAGTCGGATTTTTTTAATGAATCAGATGAACTGGTTCACAAAGTGACTCCAAAGGAGTCGTTAACTTAACCGGACTGATTCGGTCCTCAGCTGTAATTGACTGGACTGAACCATAGACTGAACAATCATCTCGATCTGGATTTAACCAAAGTTTTTACTGATAGGCTGAAAAGTAAGTTACTTTAATATATCAATCGTAAAAAATGTCACAAAAATAAAGCATATATTTATGACTTGATTAATAACGTTTTATCAACATGTATATGGAACGGAGTTAGTTTAATAAACAGAAATCTAAAAGAAAAACTTTTTTTCAGTTAGGTCAGGTGAACGAGTGTTGTTTAATGTAAAAGCTAATTATGTTAAAAAACGTTTTATGAGCTGAACTATGACTGCAACCAACCAAACTGGAATGCTTAAATGCACCCTAAAACCCGCATTAAACCTTATTTGAACATAATACATACAGGAATGGCGTAAAAGAATAGGCGATTCATTTTTTTGTGAGTCGTTAAACAAAATGTTTAAAAGAATCGATTCGCGCACATGAGTCGGACCTGGTGTATCTGTAATGACTTTGGTACCAATCCGTCGTGTTACGTCTACTAAACCTGTCCGCTTGCATTTTGCATGAAAAAAAGTCTGTCTTCATAAGGTTTTCAATTTCACATTTAGGTAAGTTATGTTGTGTTCCACACAGTTGCGAAATCATGACTGAATGTGGAAGGGGCTGAGTCACGTTACTTCCTGGTTTGAGGCGCCAGCCCAGTGGTTGGAGAAACTGCGTGGCTGAAAAAAGAAACTGACACGTGGATCATCATCAACACTTCAGGAATCAGGAAAAAGCTGAAATTCGTCCCGCTGCGTTATAGCAGCAGTGAAAGCCGAGAGTCCGCTGGTTTCTGCTGGTCGCTGGAGCGCAGTGGTTGCGGCAGGGATGTTATAAGGAGATGCTTCCGCGAAGAAACTGGGATAGAAACATATTGTTTTCATCGCTTTGCTCTTTTGCCTATCACGCTTGCAAAGACTGACCCGAGAGGACATCAGAGCAGATAGTCACAAACGAATATATTTGTCGTTGAATGGCAATTTTACAAAAACATGGAAAGAACTCTTGTCCAGATTTGGCCAGTATTAAGGAGAATCCTTCAGAAAATATCGGAGCTGGATCACAGAAGAAGTGGCCAGAGTCAAGTCAGACCTGGACAAGGTGAGACCACCACCGCCTCACCACCAAACTTTCCTCTAAAAATAATGCTTCTGATGCAAACAATTATTCTAAGACACACAAATTACCATTTCAAATTTAAATTGATCTCAGCAACAATTTATGAGTAGTTAAAAGTATTATTTTAATGTGAGTTTTTCAAACATTTCAAAAGTTTCATTCAGAATGGGAAAATGCCTCATAAACAAGCATTAGCCTAGTAATAAATTGCATTTACAGTTAATACAAATCTAGCTTTTCATTTTTAGTTAATGTTAGCTCAGGTCAATTAAAGAATATTATCCGATGCAATTTTTCATTTTAAATCTGTATTAGTAAATGTTGAAGTAAATCCTTTACTAGTACTAGTGCTGTCAAATCGATTAATCACATCTAACATAAAAGTTTTTCTTTACATAATATATATATATGTGTGTGTGTGTTTATATATATATATATATATATATATAAACACACACACACACACACACATATATAAACATATATTATGCATACATACACACAAACACATACACACATTATTATTAATAATAATAATAATTATTAATTAGCTTAAGTACTCCGTCTTAGTCACAGTTCTGTACTAAATCAGAGAATTAAAATAAACTTTGTTAAACTTGGTATTTAAAAAGGTTGATGAACTACGTTTTACAGCGTTAGTGCATCTGAAGCAAATCAACCTAGATGGGCACTTTCCAGTTTGTGTGCTTTGGATTGTAACAACTTCTCATATGAATCTTGTTTGATGTAAACTTTAAAGATACGGTTGTATCTCTCTCTCTATCTAGGCCAGTAGCGAGGATATGGACGGTGGTGCTGTTGCTGGGCACATGTTTGCTGTACTGTGCCCGTGTGGCCATGCCTATCTGTGCAGTGAGCATGGCAGAGCGCTTCAGCTGGTCTAAGAGAGAGACGGGCATGGTGTTGGGCAGCTTCTTCTGGGGTTACTGCTTCACTCAGGTCCTTGGAGGCTACGTCAGTGACAGGTCCTCTGACTCCATTGTTTCTGTTGCTGAAACCTGAAAATAAATGTCTTTATTTGTGTACTTTACATAAAGATTTATTTTAGTTAGTAATATTAAGTAATATTGGAGTTCTACCATTTAAAGTGGCCCTTACATTTATAAGTTAATATTTAATAGATGTAAATATTTGTAACTTTGATTGGGCAACAGTCAGTAGGTCACATAAATTAGCTTCAGCAATGAATGAATCGCTATCTCGTTATTCAAAGTAATGCAGAATTTAAAGGGCAAGTGCACACTGCACAGTGAATTCATTGTTAGAAATGACGTGAATGTGATGGCAGTCTCTGGGTTAAGGGTGTGGCTCTATTTTATAATGTCATCCTTTGCCGTCTGTTGAAATTGCTTTAAATATTTGTTAAACAGGTTGTGGCTAATACGCAAACAGTTCCGAGGACTCCTTTCCATGCTGTCTGCTTAATCGCACCGGTTTAGTCCAGCAGTAATTTCCATTCCCTTACATTCAAATAATATTAAAGAACTTAATAATATGATACACTTTTAAACTGTGAGCTAAAATGCAGTCATTTTACAAGTCTATTGGCCACCGGAGAGCCACAACCGTCTCCGAAATAGGACTGAACACAATGAAGTATGTGATGCCAATGAAGCTTGCCATGAATCGCTGGTCTGCTTTGGTCCCATGCTGCAGATATAAGGACTGAAACAGCACTACAACGTTTTTAAAATGTGGAGTGGAATGGAATGTCTGATTTGATGTCATGTCCATAAATGCGTGTGTATGTGTTTTGTTGATTTGTTTGGTGTTTAGGGTGGGAGGAGAGAAAGTGATGCTGTTGTCAGCGGCAGCATGGGGAGCAATGACAGCCTTCACTCCGATCTTAGCCCATTTCTGCTCCCAGCCCATCGTCTCCATGACGGTCTCCCGCTTCCTCATGGGCCTGCTGCAGGGTGAGAGACCGTCCCAGAGCGTACCGAACTTCCCGTAACTGTGCTTATGTGCTTTCATGCTGTGCGGATTGTGTACTTTCGAGGATCTAAAGATATTGAAGTACAATAATAGTTTAAGCTTGGAGAAAGTTGCAAAACAATATCCAGCTGCTTTCAGTGTTTTTCTAAGTGGGGCTGTAGTTCGCTGCAAACGCAGCAGAGCTGTGCTGTTATTAGGGGAAACTTTGCTTGCTTAGTAAATCATTGCAAACTGCTAAATGTTCCCTCCTGCAAATTTTGACCCTTTTAATGAGAAGAGGACATTGCTGTGGAGTAGAGCATAATTGTGCTGTGGTTGGCAAAGCGAGGAATCCGACCACTATCATGCTCTGCCTTGCGATTTATTTACACTGTATGTCATTGTACTTCTGTTGTATTCTCTTGAAACTAGTGAAAGGGGTCTGTACAACAGTCACTGGACTACTATAAAATATGCCACTTTGATTCCTTTGTCAGCATAGAGGGAGCTGCAGTTTGGCTTTTTGTTACAAAAATGTTAAAGTTTGCTAAAATGTATTTATAGCATCATCTTGTCCAGGCTTCTGTTACAAAACACGATGTCATCTCGTAATTACGACATGGCGTGAATGCAGCAAACCAGCTTTACATTATTATTCAGAATTATGAGATGGGTACAAAACATAATATTACGATACAATACTACTTGCACATTACAACACAGAATCTACAATACAGGATAAAATACAAAGTTAATATTTTTAAAGTATGAGGATGCCCATTGTAACATTTATCAGTCAATAATTAAATGATAGTACCACATAAATAATTATTTATTAGTACCACAGTGTGTTTGTTTTTAGTATAGGATGGGCATAAGGTGGTATATTTGTTGGTTTGTTGTTAGTCAGAAACACTTATGGCTATCCAAAAATGAGTGTGTTTGTTTTCTTGGCGCTCAGGTGTTCACTACCCGTCTCTGGCCAGTCTGTGCTCTCAGAAGGTGGTGGAGAGTGAGAGGGGTTTCCTCATGAGCACAGTAGGAAGTGGCTCATACCTGGGGTTAGTGTCTGATCGCCGTCTCTGTGGAAATGTAGCCGATGTCTTTTCTGATTGAATTTGTGTAACTGTGTGTGTGTGTGTAGGACGCTGGTGATTGGAGGTCTCGGCTCTCTCATGCTGGACTTGTACGGCTGGGAGAGCGTGTTCTACGCCTCTGGGCTTCTGTCTGTGCTGTGGGCGTACTGCATGTGGAAGTATCTGCTCAAAGGAGAGGGTATGTACAGGATACGCAAGCACAAACATACACAAGTCGGGGAATCTCTAGGTACCTCACAAATTTATTTTGTATTGGGGTCGGTATGATTTTAATGTTTTTGAAAGAAGTGTATGGTGCTCAACAAAAGTACAGTAATACTGTGAAATGTTATTGGAATTTCAAATGATTATATTTTTAAATGTAATTTATTCCTTTGATGTCAAAAAGGATTTTTTAGCATCATTACTCCATTCTTCAGTGTCACGTGATCCTTTAGAAATCATTCTAATATTGCTGCTCTAGAAACATTACTGTGTAAACTATATATTAGAATCATGAGAAAGAAAACAAATATATACATAAAAATGTAGTTTTCAGAGTTCTTTGATGAATAGAAAGTTCAAAAGAACAGCATTTATTTGAAATAGAAATCTTTTGTAACATTATTAAATGTCTTAACTGTCACTCTTGATCAATTTACTGTTTCCTTTCTAAATAAAAATGTCATTTATTTCCACATAAAAAAAAGCTTTCTGACCCCAAACCTTTGATGTTTGTGTACTTTGTAACAATTCCATATTTGCCATTGCAGTACTAAAATATGTTAAATATTCGACTGCCATTATTGGCCAATCAGAATCAATTGTGTAGCAAGGAAATGTGGTAGTTGATGTGTTTTCTATTATGCTGTGTAAGCCATTTTTGGTAGTTTGGCTGATACATGGGTAAATAATTAAAAAACAAATCTTTGTTAATTAACAAGTACTTTAAGTGTCTCTAGTTATACACTCCATTCAGACCAGACACAGCCGTGCTGTTATTCTTTTCCATAACAAGTGTTAACAACTGTTTGTTTAAAGGCTGATTGTGCTTGTGTTTCTCAGGTCCTATCATCACACTGGAGTCTCTGGGCAGCGCTGGAAGCCAGTCCAAACTGTCTAAGAGAAACTGGCTGCGTCTCTTCAGACAGCCAGCTGTGTGGTGAGATTAGCACCTGAATACTGTGTGTGTGTGTGTGTGTGTGTGTGTGTGTGTGTGTGTGAGAGAGAGAGAGAGAGTGTGGGTGCTGAACAAAGGGTCTTTACTGAGCTCCCATAAAGGCCTGATTCACATCCACTCCATGTCTGTCTATATATAGAGCACTCAGAAACTCAGTAACACAGTACACTGTCCCGTCAGCCAAACATGGCTGAGTGTTTCTCACTGCACACATGACGTGGATTTTTTTTGTGATATTTTAAAAATTATATTAATGTATAAGGAAAAGTAGATCGTAATTTTTACTGTACTTTACCATGTTGACTGAGAGTGAGTGCTCTAGTTGTAATTGTTGTTACTGATGTTATTGTTGTAGAAATAGAGGACTGCAGTGATGACGTGTAGGCCAGACCGGAGGTTTACATCACCACGGTTCCCTCGACAAAAAAAAACGAAGAGGATTTTTTTCATTGGCTTTTGGATTATTGCAGAAAATAAGCTCCGTGACCTACAAAAGTTTATGATTCTTACATGTTTTGAAGCCTAAAAACAATCGGCAGGAAAAAAAGCTAAAGTTAACTTCACCATCAAGCTAAAGCCAAACGTAACCATCACTAATCTTCCGACAACTTTTTCAGTAAAAAAAAAAAAAAAATTCTTTGAAAGTTTGTTAAAATAGCTTGCAAGAGCACATTTATAAACACAATGAGGCTGTGAAAGTGGACTAGTGAGTAGAGGATTTTACCTGTTCAGCTATAACTCATGTAGTCCCATTTAACCACTTGTTAGAAATCGATTTTTTTAAAAGACAAGTAAAAGCTTGACTAAAATGTAAAAATGTCTGGATCTTGTGTTAACCACAGACCTTTTTTCAGGCATTTAACCAAAAACCACTCAAAAAACCCATTGACTCCAGGACAATGGAACCGGAAGTGCTAACATGCTCATTTCCGGGTTTTGGCCTATAAAAATATGGGTAACACTTTACTTGAAGGGGTGTGCATAAGACTGACATGACACCTTCATAACCATGACATGACATATGTCATGAATATGAAGTAGGGTTTTATGACAACTGACATTAAGTGTCTTTTGCACAATAATGACATTTTGAATGCAAATAGGACATTGTTTAAGATGTCTTTGTTATGACATCTTGACATAAACCATAACATCATAACCTGTCAGTGTCTTTGTCATGACATCTTGACATTAAATTAAATTAAACTGTCATGTGGTTGGTTTTGACACTGGCTGTCATGAGGCCATTATAACTGTGTCATGAATATTTTTCGTGACCTCAACTACAGTGGTACAAATTGAATTTGTCATTAAAAAGTTATAATGGCTTCATGACAGCCAATGTCAAAGCCAACGACCTGACAGTTTAATGTAATTTTAACCAATAAAGCTAAGTGGTTTCTTAAGTTTTATAATTAATCTGCTATGTCATGTGTATGACAGGTTGTGTTGTCTTAGTAATGTCAAGTTGTCATGACAAAGACACTGACAGGTTATGATGTATTTGCTTATGTCAAGGTGTCATAACAAAGACATTTCAAACAATGTCATATTTGCATTAAAAATGTCATAACTGAGCGAATGACACTTAATGACAGTTGTCATAAACATGCATACAACTTCCTTCATATTCATAACATGTGTCATGTCATGATTATGAAGGTGTCATGTTAGTCTTATGCACACCCCTTCAAGTAAAGTGTTACCAAAATATGTCCTCCCTGCAGCACTCGATTAAGACTCGCTTAAGTTTTCTTGCATTTTTAAATGACCCACATTCATTTTTTTATTAAAATGATTCTTTTTGTATTATTTATATGAATTATTTTTTTAATATAAGATTAAAGGTGCTCTCAATAAATGTTTAATTCTCTGTAACCTTTGTTAATATTGTGTTGTCTTAAACATAGTGATGTGGATGCAGTATCACGCAAATAATGATCACTAATGCCATTGTGGAAATGCACTATTTGCGGTTAGCCATGATTCATTTATTCCATGAGTGAAAGTCTCCAGATATAAGGGTTTACCAAGGTAAATGTTAGTATTCGGCTGTTCATGTGATCGCAACTTGGTGGCATGACTGGAGAATCTTGTACATAGTTCTAAACATATTTCTCGAAACTTCTTTATCTTTCAAACCCTTTTTTTAATGAGGAAGAAAAATGGCTGAGTGCACCTTCGGTGTCTTTTGTCTGCCAGCTGCATTGGTGTCATTCATTCTGTCTGTTTTTCAGTGCCGTCATTATTACACACTTGTGCACCGCCAGCACCTTCTTCACACTGCTGTCATGGCTGCCAACATATTTCAAGGACACCTTCCCTGATGCCAAGGTAAACTGAGCTGCGCTCTTTCAGACAGCGTGTGAGAACATGATCTGTGTCGAAGCAAAATAATATCAGTTTGCATACTGAGATTTCTCTCCTTCTATTCGAGACATGAATTAGTGGAGATTGTTTATGATGTTAGTAGGATGCTGTTCTGTTTGAACTCCAGCAGGGGGCTCCACATAACAACAGCACATCAGAGTATGCAGAACTGTATATCCACATGCTGGACCTATTGTTCATTGCGTGTTCCTGTGTGTGTCTCTCTGTGTGTGTGTTTGATTATATGTCTGCATGTGTGTGTTTCTTCAGGGTTGGGTGTTTAACGTGATCCCATGGTTTGTGGCCATCCCCTCTTCCCTGTTTAGTGGATGCCTTTCAGACCATCTAATCAGTCAGGGTACGAAACCACACGTACTACACAAACGCATTTAAAGATATAAGCTCACATTTGTTCCTCATATAAATGTCTTATTGATTGACAATAGAAAGGCAATTAAATAGTCCCCGCTCCCTTCTGTAGTGTCAACGGCTCTGTAATCATTGTTGTGTCGTGACTTTGCTCTTTCCCGCCAATGTTACACGTCTGTGTGAGTTTTACGGTGTTGTAAATGTCAAGTCTACACGACTGTAATTGTCTTATAAAATCTGTTAAATGTTCCTCAGCTGGCACACTCATACTCTCGCCCCTTTCTCTGACTCTTAAAGGTTTTGATACTGCGTCAGTGAGGAAACTCATGCAGGTACAATTGAAATACACACTCTCTCATGAGGCTGCATTAACAGCAAAATATTATTACAATATAAAATAAACATTGTCTATTTTAATATAGTAATATATTTAGTGATGGCAAGGAATCATTACCACAGTTCTCAGTGTCACATGTTCCTTCAGGAACAATATGCTGATTTGCTGCTCAAGAAACCTTTCTTATTATTATCAATAGACAATTATGAAAATATTTTTTATCAGAAGAACAGGGTTTATTTGAAATATAAATCTTTTGTAACATTATAAATGTTTTATTGTCACTTCTGATCAATTTAATATGTCCTTGCTGTATAAAGGTTTAAACAAAAATCTTACTGACCCCAAACTTTTGAACGGTAGTGTATATAACAATGTGTTGATCTGTGTGTTTTTCAGTTCTTCTCTATGGGCGTGTCCAGTGTGTTTACTCTGTTACTGTGCGGGACCAATACGTTCCCCACAGCTGTGGCTTTCGTGTCTGCTACGATGGGCCTCACCACATTCAGCCACAGGTAATGCCACACACTGCTTACACATGCATTGAAACAAACAAACAAACAAACAGTAGAGCTTGACAACCGCTAGCAACCGCAAGGTCATGGGTTTGATTCCCGGGTAATGCAAGCACTGATCAAATATATGTAAAAGAATCTGCCAAATGCATGAATGCGAATGTAAACATATAATTCTCTCTGTCTTTGTAGTGGGGTTTCAGTGAATGTTCAAGATCTCGCTCCATCCTGTGCTGGCGCTCTGTTTGGTAAGTATCATTCTCCCTGCTCTAAACAAAACTATGATTGCACACTTAAGGCTCATTCACACCAAGAATGATAACTTTAATAATAACCATAATGCTATATGTATGGCATATACACTGATGGACAATACCTTTGTTTGTTCTAAGCGCACGCTTCGGTTATGCTCTGTGTTCTGTTCTTCAGTGTACGCTTTAAAGTAGGAAGGATTTTGATTGGCTGTCAATCTTGTTATTGTTCATCAGCTGAAAAAAAAAAGCATTACAAGTGATTATTGCACATATTGTTTTGGTATCATTAAGATACTTATAGTTTTTATTAATATTTTGAATTAGTTTTTATTTTTATATTATTCATTTTCATTTCAATTTTAGTTAGTTTTAGTAAATTTTTTTATAATTTTTGTTGTCTATATAGTTTGTAATAATGTTTTAGTTACTGACGGCGTGCTGTGCATGTAGATGCATTCCCTGTCAAACAGCATTCATCCTTATTTTTGTAATTTTGTCACAATTTTTTCTTGATTTTTTTTATTTCTTTTATATTATTTCATGTTAACATTGCAAAACATTTTTTAACATTGCAATTAAAATTCATTTTGTTCTGCAGACGAAAAAAGACAAAATGCATTCTGTAAAAATTCAGAATAAGCAGCGATTTCTCTAATTTTTTAAATAATATTAAGTATTCTTTTATTTCGATCTGCAGTCTAATAGAAGTTAAACAGAAAAAAAGAAAATGGTAGCTTATGTAGGCTGTAACTGCACCTGTTTCTGAATATTTATTCATTTATATAGTCTCATTTGAAAAAAAAATCATATTTAGGCTACACTTTAATTATATCTAATTGAGAAAATATGATGAGGTGTCAGTGACAGTGTCTTGACATCTCTGCAGTGCTTTTCTCAACTGAAGTCACGCTTTCTGGGTTTCCAATGTTGACAGTCCCAGTAAATAGAAAAATATGAGCGGTGTACATTTTACTGTAGTCTGATCAATAGAAAATTAAAATATACTGTACAAATAACATTTTAAATGACTTCTGTTTCGAAATAAATAAAGCAGTATTTTATTTCGTTCAAACCGGTAACTGTCTTGAGTTTTTGCTCTGAACGAACTCATTTGTTTTTAATTCCTGATTTGAGAATAACAAATAGCCTACATTATTGCTTGATTATAGGTATTATAAAAAATATAAAAACAGCACCAGAAATGTTGTAATTAAAGGTGCTCTAAGCGATGTCACGCGTTTTTTAGGCCAAAACATTTTTTGTCACATACAGCAAACATCTCCTCACTATCCGCTGGCTGCCTGTCCCCTGAACACACTGTAAAGAAACGCGATCTCTGTAGACAGCACTGGCTCCACACACAGCAACAAAAACAAACTGCAGCGACCCGCTCCCCAAAACATAACAAACTGTTCTAGCCAATCACCGACAAGAAGGGTTTGGGGGTGTGGTTTGGGGGGTTAGTGTGCGGATGAGGAGGAGGGAGGGTCTAGCTAGCCTCCGTTTTGTTTGACAATAGTTCGAACGTCAACAAGAAGTGACGTCACCCAGGATCGCTTAGAGAACCTTTAATTAAATTAACCTGGAAAGACGTAATGAAATGTGGCAAAAAGGAAATGAGGAGTCAAAAGAATTTATTCTCAACATTGCTGTGCCATCAAAATGCATTTATCATTCTTGCAATCACCATAAGAATGTCTACCTTCACCATAAAAGCTAAAATTTTGATTCAATTCCTTATTCTTCAACAACATGATTAATTTCTAATTCGAAAAGAACGCAGTGGAAATTATTTGAAGGATGCTATGTTTAACGTTTCATAAATAAGTTTAATTTTTTTTTATTTAATTTTTTCTCAAGTAAGAAAATGTTTTCTAATAGTTTTAGTTAACCATAACCAACCCTGATTCTAGCGATATTGTTTTACGGTGTCATTGTTTTGCACAGATGGCACAGATTTTTTGTAATTTTACAATGAGCAATAGGATTATCTGCTATTTAAACAAAGTACAATGAATATTATAAGTCAGTCTCATTATTTCCTTTGTCTTTTCAGAATCTGTAATATGTTTTTTTAATTTCTTATAGGGGTGATGAATACATGTGGAGCTTTTACAGGTAAGGACATGACTTTTTACATTTAAAAAGGTTATGTTAATCAAATGATATAACAGGGACACATTTTTTTTTACAGGTAGATTGTTAGTATGCTGTATGGGTTAATGCTGTTGTGTGTCCTTGTTAGGGGTCATCATGGTGTATCTCTCAGGGTATCTGATCGAGGCCAGTGGTTCCTGGGCGTCAGTTTTCGGTCTCATCACAGTAGTGAATCTGCTGGGTTTAGCCACGTTCTTAAGCTTCGCAGAAGCTCGCAGAGTGGACATAGATCTAGCGAAGGGCCGTCACCACAACATCCACATCTGAGAGCACAGGGGCCTGGAGCAGAGCAACACCATCAGGATATGGAGCTTATGGATCAGCTGAGTATTGTGTATGAGGGGTGGGAAGGACATAGAGAAATGACTGGCTCTGAGAAGAAGGGGGACATCCTCAACAGTCACTGGTTTCGTCACTATGGAAACTATGTTGCTCTCTTTGGCTGAAGAGAATATTGGAAAAGCTTTAGGAGTTACTTAATAGATCTGTAATAGATTACTAGGAGCCGCAGGATGAAGAGTGTTAAGTATTTTGTTAAGGTTCATTCATTTCTATTTTATCCTTTAGCACTTGTGCTAGTGTGACCAAAGCAGTTCAGAAACCTGCAGTACACCGTCCATTTAATCAGATGAAGACCAAAAGCTAGAGTTTGACAGTCTGGGAATTGACAGTGTTTATTCAATTATTAATACCATGTTCTTTTAAAATACCTCATCTCAGACGTGTTTCTTCCACAGGGTATGAGCTGTTGATAGAGATTAGTGTTTTTTTTTTGTTTTTTTTTACTGCAGAATTGGAGTTTGTCCCATTTGGAAAAGAAAGTTACTGTCTTGTTAAACATGTGCTCTTGTCTTTTAGCTGTCTGATTCCTTAAAGCATTTTCTTTGTCTCCGCTGTCTGCTGTTGAGAATAGTTCCTGATCTTTAAAGGAAGTTTCTGTTTCAGCCTTTGAGACAAACTGCTAGTTTCCTTTTGTCTTTGGCTGATTTAATTATTAGGGACCTTTTCTCAGTGGGTCATTTGTTTGGACCAAGAAGTTGCACAATGAAATGAATGTATCATGGTGATAAGCTTTATTATGTATCGTAGAGACAAGAGACAATCCTGAATGTTATGGGAATGATTTGACCAAAAATCGATTTCGAATATGTAGCCTATAAGTGCATATTTTTAAGTTCAATTATGCTGAAAGGGTCACAAAAGTATACTATCTCATCACTTGTGCTGTAGATCTCCCATTCCCCAGTTGTTACTGCTTTGAGAAGTAATGTAAATGTTACTGTTAGTTACATAAAGAATTGAAGGAAAACGAGTTCCCAGGAAGGCTTAGCTGTGCTTTAATGGGTCTTATTTCAATGTGCATTAAAACATGCGATACATTTCTGCTGTTATTGCAGGCCTACTGCTAGGGAAGATCATGGCAGATTTGCAAAGAAACGGGGAAAAAACTTGAATTATTATATAACTCTCTTCTCTGCAAGGGACTCAAAAGAAATAAAAAAAAATTCCAGTACATAAAATCACAAGAAATATGTTCACAAAGATTATTTGTTATTAAAATCTTATTTTATACATAGATTAGATACCACTGTGTATTATATATACAGTAGACAATATTTCAGAATACATTTATATTTATTGATTTATATTTGATTTAGAGAATAGATTTAAAATGCTTATATGATTATTGTCTATGTCTACCATATATATATATATATATATATATTGTATGTTTTCTCTGGTTTCTTTCCTGTCATGTTTTCTTGTTCTGGCTGATGCAGCTTTATCGAAATGCCATATCGCATATATATATATATTATGTTCCATTTAATTTGATATTTAATGTGTTATTGTTCTACAATAGACTGTTCTGCATAACTGGATAATAATTGTGGGGCTTGTTTCACCATCACAGCTGACAATTACTTGCATTTGAGTAGCGATGAAGAAACTTTGCATATTTATTACGCTTGCGTCATTCCTTATGAAACTTTTCTCACTCAAGACTAGGAAATACAATAGATGAGCTGTGAATTAATGCAATGTCATACTGCCCTGAGTTGTGGATGAAAGATTCTTTTAGAGACAAATATCACATGAAAAAAGAAATGTAAACCCATGTAAATGCAGTATTCTGTATTTGTAAGCATATTTTGCTGAAATATAAAACTATATTTTATCAAGGGAAATATGTTTTGTGTGTTAATTTACTCTCAACGGTGATCCAAGACGTATTAAAGTTGTGTTTGGAACCACACCACCAGGAGGCAGCAGAGTCCAGAAAAAAGCGTAGTGTAGCGGCCCTGCCTTGCATACAGGTTTACAGTCAGCTAACTGTCTGGCACAAACATAAATGCTGAAAAAGAGGCCTTTATGCGTGCAACTGAAAGTGCGAGGGCGGGCATATGTGTGCGTTTAACTGGAGTGTCATGGCTAACACCTCCTGACTGTTGGTAGCATCATTACACTTCAAATTCCAGTCAAACTTCGCCAACTGCGTCCAACCAACTTCCACACAGGCTCTTTAGTAGTATAGCTACTTCAGTTCCGATAATCTAACAGACACTTTCGTAGAGCTCAACATTCTGAGAAGCCTAAATATATGCCTGCAAGAAGTCTAGTTACTGGAAATGCTAGCGCGCTAATTAATCGTATAGAGCCTGAGCCATACAACTAGTTGTTCACACTGTTGTCGTAATTCCAGAGCTGTATCAGCATGGATGGACATGCAGGTCTTCCTCTGCTTCTGTCGCTAGATATATGGGGTGGCACCATATGGCAGGTCGCTGCGTGCCATGCTGGTGAGTTGGCAATGTGTGCGTGTGCCAGGCATCCGTCACCCCTCTCACGGGACTCTCTCAGGTTACCATAGAGACAGATGGCGATGGCGGTGGGAAGGGGGGTGAGATCAGGGGCCTGGGGCAAAGTTGGGCGACACTGTGTCACACCTGAAGATGAGAGGTGCTTCATGTACTGAAGGAGGTTCAAGAGACCAGATATATGTTGGTAATAGTATATTTAAAATATCTAATAGTTTTCAGTACAAAATACTGTGTTCGTGTGTTTCAGTAATTCAGATCGCCTGACTGTTTAGTATCCGAAAGGATATTTAGTAACTGTCACATCTATGTTCACTTGGCCTTTACTGATTTTTATATTTGTAAAATGTGTGAAAGACTAAAACTTATTGTTGATTTAACTTTAAAAAGTAAGTTACCTGGTTGCCTTATTTTTGAGTTCATTGAAATTAAACATTTTAGTTAATTCAATGGAGATTGGTATTTCTGAACCACATTAGTTGATTTGACAAAAGATTTAAAAGGTTGTGATAACAATTCATGAAAATAATGTTTTACAGTGAGAGGACTATGGAGAATAACATCCCCAGGCTCTCAGAGTCTGATCCGGTTTATGTCCAGACCGTTCGAGTGACAGGTGGCAATATCTAGATCTGTGCTGATGTGCGAATGCATTGCCTGTGTGTAGACAACGGTAATACTCCTGGCATTTTAGATGCAGTTTTATTGTTTTACCTGGTCCCAACCTGGGGCGATGTTTTTAAATATAAATATCTACAGTAAAAATTAGGAATTAAGTTTTTTAAAAACAGAATAAAATAAATAAATTTCAATAGGCCTATTTGTCTTAAATTGATTGTATAGCCTATATTTGATAAATAATAAATGATGTTATTTAATTGTGCCATCATTTCCACAATGACTAAAAATTATTGACTAAGAAAATTTGATCACAAGCTTGTTTACCAAGAAAACAACAGTTTCAGTGAAGAGCTTGAGATGAAATCTGAGACGGATGTATGAAAAAATAAAGCAAAATCAAGGTAAATATATGGAAGATCATAAGGGGGAAAAAATCATGCATTATTATGACATTAAAAAGCGAAATTATGAGATACTAGTCATAATTAGGCTGAGATAAAAAGTCAAAATTGACATACTAAGAGATAAAAAGTTGAAATTATGAGATAGGGCTAAATTATAATTTTTTCTTATGTGGCATACATAGGCATACTATATTTATTGTGCATCATTGCCATTCTACAATTGTCAAATTATGCAAAAGTCTGAAAATATTATTTAATTGTGTGTATTTCACATAGCCTACATAAAATACTGGCTTGAAATCAGCTAACTATGAAACAGAGGATTCAGCCATTTTATTCCAAAAATGTCATTTCCCTTATCATTTCCACCACAGAATGCTTGAGACGTGATCATGAGGTTCAGAAAAAAATGACTGAAAATGAAACAATTCTCCAGTGTACTGGCTGTACTGTAGCTATGTGGGTTTTATTTTGCATGTGTTCACGTCAGCTTTCAATCCACATGCCATAACAGTCCATTCTACTAACTGATACCATTACCAATACTAATAATACTCCAAGTATGAATAAACGAGCTTTGTTGTGATAAATGATGTTACATTTAACACAGACCTTGAAAAGTAATTGATTTAAAATCTATTGTCAATCTAATCTTAAAACCATATAAAATAGCCTACAATCTTGATTTGTTCCATTACTAATCTTTTTAATTAAACAACATCAAAACTGAGGTTTAGGGCACTGTATGTTTTCAGGATGTTATTGAATTTAACACAGCTGGTTGTGACATGCCATAATATCACAGCTTTTACATATCTTAAGGATCGTGGCAAAGCTCTTAATTAACTCACGCGGGAAGTGACAGAGGAACAGCCCACCGCGCATTATTGGTTTTCGTCGCAATGGAGGAGTAAAGAGCCTGTCAGAGGACCGAGAGATGCGCCTGAGTGAAATAGCGCCGTTAATTACTAATTAACTTCAAGCTAATGACAATGTCACTGTGTCGTCGTCTCAACGAATGTCCTCTCCTTATAAAGCCCCCCACTTAGACCTGATCTGCATGCTAATTACTCCAACACATGCACTATTTAGACTCCACAGTAAAACAATAATTATACACTTCAAATCCATAAGAATACATTTTACCACATCTTCAAATGGGACTACTTTAAATCATTTAATGGAGTATTTGGTGATTTTTTTTTTTTTTTGAGGCTGCTTGGAAATGAATGAATAAATAAACAAAAACAAAGATATTCAATGACCACAAGAAAGCTCCAAGCTTCCTCTCCGTCTTTCTCGTCTGTTAAAAGCTGAGCCCTGTGGCTATAAACTCTCCCTCTACTAACTAAATTACCCCTCACTTTGTTTAGCGTTCCCCGTGGAGCGACTCTAGTATTGCTGATCGCCAATCATTTCCGCCGGCTCACATCTCACACAAACACACGCGCGTGTCCAGATATGTTGATTTCTGTCAATTAACTCAGTCAGCTGTTGGCCTCCGTGGTAAGCATATGGCCAGCGTTACACACACTGTCCTGTAGTTCTGAGCAGCGAGGGACAGTGTTTTAATGGAGCCCTCCGGGACAGGACCTCACACCTGTGCTCATGCCATGCTGAGGAAGTGTCAGCGAAGCACCCATGATATACGTATCAAGAGGTGTTGCAAGAACTTCTCTGTCATCATCTCACTGAAATCAATGATGATTGTCCAAGACACTGTAATTTCATGAATGTCGTCTCTGCAGATACGCTATATTGTAGTGTTGTTCGGTGACACAATGAAATTTGGCAATGAAACACTTATTTTCGTGCTTAAAACAGCTGAAGAAGCAGAAAACTTCTGAAGTCCAAGACAAAAAATGGTATGGCAAATGAGGGTGGAAAAATTTAAGCAAATCCTGAGTGGTGACGCCCAGGTTGTTTCTTTTTTCTTTATTTTGGAAACGTAAGGGTATTGTGTTGACCACTCTCTAAAACTCACTAGGAGCCGCCTATCAGTGTTTCTTTACATAAAACTCAAGAGACAATCATGCTGAACCTTCTCGATAGAGGGCAGTTGAATCAGTATTTGAAGTATATACACTCCTGGGCAAAAGAAAAAAAAGGAAGAGACCAAAATGGCTAAACACTGAGCTTTTAATTATTTTAAGAGGAATGATCAGATGTTACTTTTCAACAAGACACAAATTACAAAGACAACCAAGAAGTGGCTTGAGAACAAGTCCACCGGGCTCATGTTTGGCCTGGTCAGAGTCCAGATTTGAACCCTATCGTGAATATTTGGTCTTACATTAAACTCAAACGAACTAGGAGACATTTTTCAACTACTCATGAACTGTTTGAAGCCATTAACATTAAGTGGAACAACACTGACACTGTAAAAAAGCTGTCTGCAAGTCGGGGAAGGCTATTCTCTGCAAAGTTACTTTAGCTACAGTATTTTTGCAATTCTTGTTAATTTCCTGACCAGTGATTTGTGATTAAAGTGGTTAAGACCATTAAAAGACCACTAAATAATTGTCCATTGCCTCTTCTTTTTTTGCCCAGCAGTGTACAAAGAATAGACATGCTAATGCTAGCTAAATAACTACTGAATGTACTTTAAAATAGGATGCAAAAAACACCATTTAAATATAAACTGGTCCATACAGCTCAATCTAAGTCATAGCTTTCAGTGAGAAATAGACCAAAATTAAACTCACCGTTTGCTGATCATTTTCTCCTGCAGTGAGCTATTGTTGGCTATGACCAAATTATTGGATCAATGAGATGAAATGAATCAGTTAAATTTGTGAACAAATCATTCTGACCACTTTTTGTGATTCATTAAAAAGATCCAACCCAGAACAAATGATGTGTTCACTACTTTGACGTAGCAACTTCTCTCATGAACGCATCAAGGTGTAATTAAACTAACTACTAAACTCAATATCAGCCTGTTCCTCACACAAAAGCTATATGACTTTAGATAAAATATATCGCACAAGTCATACAGACCAACTTTTATGATAGCGTTATGCTGCTTTTTTTTCTTATGTTTTTTTTAAGAATCTTCAAAACATAATTGCTTTTGTTCACCACAGGAAATTCAGTCATGAATATGTAACAAAATAAGGGTGAGAAAATAAAGAGAAAATGAGAAAAAATTTCATTTAAGTTGAACTGTCGCTTTAAATTTATTTAATCAAGTTGATTAAATAAATTGTCTGTGTTTCTTACTTTTGAATGTCCTGATATCATTGACATAAACAAATAGAAAGAACACAGAAATATGCTTCCCATTCATCTTTCTGCTTCTGACAGTTAGTTCCTCTATCCTGCTTTCTTAAACGGACACACAGACAGCAACAAATGCCAAATGTATGTTTACAGAACAATATGATGCACTGCTCTGGCAGGGAGTCGTCGTATGCTGGCCACTTCAGAAATAACTCCAACCCCCTCCATCTTTTTCTCCCTGACAGAAGGTCTCAAATGATCAGACACAACAATGTGCTTAATACTCACTTAGTTCTCGCTGTGCTCATCGATGAGTGTGTTTTATAATTGCAGGAGTGATAGCGCTATATATGTCCTTAAGAATTGGACAAGAAGGCTTCTTCCTAACAAAGGATCTTTATTAGCTCAGAGCTTTGGTGGACCACTTCAATCCTCTGGCAGCCTCCTCTTTGTTGATTATCAGCTCATCACGCAAGGAAATTTCATTCTCTTGTTTCAAACTGAGCAGACTCTGTAAGTCATTAGCTCAAAACGTGCCACCGCTTATCAGTGAAGCGCTGCTAAGCTTCACTGTAAAAAAAAACCTGCACTCTTCTTAGACTGGTAAAGTTGAACTGGATTTTTCAGACAAAAATTAAACTGGTCATCATCTACTCACCCTCATATTGTTCCAAACCCATTTTATTTCTTCAGTGGAAAACAAAAGGAGATGTTTTGGAAGAATGTCCAAGTGTTTGTTTTCCATAATATAAATTATCAAGTAACCTGACTTATGTGCTGTATTTCATGTTTTCTTAAGTCAACACAGAGGGCAGTTGTAATTCAAACTCTGAAAAATGTTTTTGCTCATCAACAACAACAACAACAACACAAAAACATAACGTAAGACGTTAGTAGAAGAACTAACTTGTAGAGTAAACACATTTTTATGATGATTACTCAAAAGAATTAAGTTGTTCCAACAAATGTCAACATAATTTGTGTGGCGGTCCTGGAACCAATCAAACTTATCTATTTCAGCTGTTACAGCTATAGCATATCACATGCTAAATGGATTGAATTTAACATGTAAAGATATTAATATTTGTATCAGCACAATTGTTGCTCGTAGAATCATTGTAACCTAATATATAACATCTTTTTGTCACCCACAGCCTAACCATGAACACTAATCATTAGCACAAACTTCAACATAACAGGAACTCTTTCAAATGTCAAACATAACAGCATTAAACACTAACAGTTCTTTCCTTTTACTAAAAAAAATACAATCAAATTTCCACTTTAAAGAACATGGATGTAAAATGTTCTTTATGGAACCATACCAATAAAGAACCTTTATTTTTAAGAGTGAATCGTGAGGTCAGGGCTAGTCTCGCGAAGACCTTCAGACTGACGGCAGAAAGTCTGGACTCTATCTTTCATTGGCCAAGGACCCAGAGTAACGCAACCAATCTCCATTCATTTTGTTCAGCTTCATGTTTAGGGACGTGGAAATGTCCCTAAAATAACAGACCGGCGTGCATCTGTAAATTATTCATTCAAGAACGTTGTGCAAGTTTACTGCAACAATGGAGCCGCGAACTTCACATACTTTTGAAAATTCAGCGTTTAGTTGATCCTGGTAAGCGCTCATTGTCACAGTTGTAAACATGACGTCGTCCTTCTTCCGAAAAGGGATTTGGCGTCAAGGCATTTGTTTCCAGGCGGACCGTTAAAGAACGCAACACACACGTCTCGCGGACATCCTGTAGAATTCAACCAATCAGATCGTGACTTTGAAACTCCTGAAGGGTTTCCAGTAAAGTGTGCCATATGAATCAGACGTTCAACCAACGGTCCGTGGTCTGAGTAACTGAAACACAAATTATGTGTTTGAATTGAAACATGTGTTAACATTAAGCTGAATTGTCCTTTTGTGTTCAAAAGAAGAATTAATGTCATATAGGACAAGATGAGGATGAGTAAATATAGGCCTAATGACAAAATATTAATTTTGGGGTGAACTCTTATATTTCGTTCTCGTAGTTAAACAGTGTTGCGGTAACATGTTGTTCAGGTACCAGTTTGTTTTGGATTCAAAACGGCACCTTGCTTTACGCTTCATATCTTGTGTCCCAAACACAAGCGCACCACTAAATCTGTCTCTCTCTGCTTCTGTCCATGCCCTGTGTGTCTCTTCCCCCCTCCACCAGCTCTCTCTGTCTTTCACTAAAGTTCGGCTGTCAATCAGATCTACCCTCCGGCTATGTGCACTGATTAAAAACCCCCAGAGATAAGGAGACCTAAATTAGATTTCAATAAGGCCACTGAATATTCATAACAGGAAAAACATCTAAAGGTAAATGCTTTTTGATCTCGGCTTACAAATACCACTTGTGTGCATTCCCAGGTCTTTTTACTCTGGCTCCAAGTGTTGCTGTGCCGAGGCGAGCCAGTCCGGCTCACGCTCCTCTGGGGGATGCGGATGAATACTGATGACAGCCTCCATAAAAGAGGCCGGGCATTAATTATGTTTATACTAAAGGGACTCAAAAGAAAGGGCACCCACACTAAGCATTCATTAATTAGTACAGCGGAAGAAGTTGACTGGGTGAAAATAAGGGAAAAGAAACTGACTGACTCGCATACATACGGAGGACACCATTAAAGCTGCGAGATACTGTTATTATTGAAGAAGTTTAGAGGGTGAGCACGAGCTCCAGCCGGACCATAAACCATTCTCCAGACAGCTTATTTATGTCGTTTTCTACAACTTCTGGTTTTACGTCTTTAATGAAAATGCCAGCAGAGTGTGTGGTGTGAGTAGCTAATATCCATGTTTCTAATGATGTCGTAGCCATAAACCTAAAGGCTAATTAGACTTCTTTATTTGTAATATGTGCTTTTGTATCTCGTTGTTTTTAATTAATTTACTTTTAATCAATGTATACTAGGTGAAACTAGGGTCAAGGACAGACTGGAGCAGTGATATATACTACTCAGTAGTATATATACTACTCTTATACTACTGTATTATTCTGTATTATATAGTAAGCCTATACAAATTCCTACATTTACTTCTGCTGAAAGTCTGACATGTGCATAAGAAACAAGTGACCTGGTCTGAAAAAACAAAATAAGCAACCCAAAAGCAAATTTTAAGTACAATCAACTTGGATGTTTAAGTAATTTGAACTTAAATCACATTTAACTGACTTTTTAAAAAATGTGTTGAATCTTGTTTAACTTAAAAAAAAAAAAAAACATTTTATGACAACATATGTTTCTGCATTGCTTTAACTCATCAAAATAAGTTAAGCAATTTTCATCTTTTTTTATTAAGCCCAAATTGGGGGTGGGGCATAGGCACATGACACAGTCTGCATGGGTATACCCCTATGCTCCCCTTTAAAAGGGATTTTGTTTAAGTTTTCTATTATGTTCTACCAAAAATGCTGTTCGCTTTCTTTCCTTGAAACATTTTCCTTTAAAAAAAAAAAAAAAAAAAAAAAAACTCCAACTCCCACAGCACATTATTGACATCATGGCATAACTGCGCTGAAATAAAAATTATGATTTTATTGTCCCCAAAACTCATAAGACATGTAAACTCTATCTAATTTAAATATTTTAAAATTTAATATCAGTGCCTTGATGGCTATAAACTTTATTATTTAAGAATTTTCTAACTGTTGTAATGGCATAAAGATGCTGAAGTCAACCTGGTTCAGTTTGTGGTTTCAGTAATATATCTTTAAACACATGCAGCACTGGGACGAATAACAGACCGTTTCGGTGGAAAAGAAGAGAGCGCTTACTTGCCTCTGAGCCTGACTCATTGCGCTCATTCAAACAGACAGAGCAGCGATTGCCATGCTATTGACAGACAGAGAAACATCATCACACACTAATGATAAAGTGGTCAAACGTACTGTCCTATGGGTGCCAACCACTAGCAAGCACAAATATGCAACTCTACTCTGGAAATAGGCCCAAAAAAACCCGCAACCTGTGACTGCCAAATCTATAAGTGACTTATTGGAAAAACTAGCCCAAGTCGCTTATAATAAGCAGACTTGGCAACACGGAGTATGTCCAGATTAGTTTGGGGTCAGAAAGTTTTTTTTTTTTTTTTTAAAGAAATTAATACTTTTATTCAGTAAGGATGCATTTAATTGATCGAAAGTGACAGTACAGACTTTTACATTGTTACAAAAAAAATCTATTTCAAATAAATCCCGTTCTTTTGAACTTTATTCATCAAAGCATCCTGAATTTTTTTTTATCTCAGTTTCCACAAAAATATTCAGCAGCACAACTGTTTTCAATAACTGTTTCTTGAGCAGCAAATCAGCATATTAGAAGTGATTTCTAAAGGATCATGTGACAATAAAAACTGGAGAAATGATGCTGAAAATTCAGCTTTTCATCAAATGCAGTAAATACTCTCACAGTATGTGATTTCGGACACAGTTAAAGTATCTGGGACACCTGCTTTAGCAACGGTTATATTCAGAATGCAACATTAGCCTAATGCATACTGTAGTGTGTTGTATACTACTATATTTTAACATGAAGCCAATGTGAGAGAAGCATTGTTTCAAACAGTAGTAACAGTAGTGATCTCAAAATGTTGCATATTTATTGTGCATTTTAATCATATATTGAGTTCGAAACCGTTTTCAACTAAACAACGGAAAGGTTTTATGCATTTTGGCCGTTCATTTACACAACAACCAACAACAGGGTTTCAGGGGGCCTGAAAACGCAAGAGTTTCGAAGAGCTAGTTTTTAAAAACAATACCATTATTGTTGTGTAAACTATTTTTGAAAATGGAGACATCATGTGCATGCATATTACCTGTTCAGTCTATAGGAGCGTAGTGTTTCTTTACAAAGTGACATCGCCAACTACTGGCCAGTCATGAATAATACAGCGCTTTGCATTGCTTTGACAACGTTGTCGACTCTTCCGTTTTTTTGTACATTGTTTTCGTGTAAATGTGCCCTAAAATGGTTGTAAAATAATGAGTGACTTCTAAAAATCATGGTTGATATGACTTCCAGGTCACATGAAAGTTCAAATTGAGAGCGCTGCTTTTTGGGATACAGTGTGCTTCAGTTTATGCTAAAATATCAAAAATAAAATATAGATTAAGAATACGAAACATAATTTGGCACAGTCTTGGTTGATGCCCCCCTCCTCCAGCGTGTTTCGAGCGAGTGTGAGCTGTGTGTGAAGAGAGGGGACTGGTGTAGTTTGTGCCTGAGGCTGTGCTGTGACAGTCAGCCCAGAACGTTTGGCTAAAAGTCTCAACCAGACATCAGGAAACCAAAATGTCATTCACTGATGGGGCCAGTGGGAATCTCTGTAATAATACCCCATCGTTAAATGAAGATTTGACCCTTGACACCGCTCGTATAGTGTCCTATTCGCACAGAGAAGTTTTCAGCTTCAGCATCGTTATTATTGCGCAGGTTTCTGAGACATGTAATTATTAACACAACTGACTCTCACATACTGTAATGTAAAATGCACATCTGAAGAGAATTAATTCAGTCAAAATGATTATTTGGTATTGGCATAGTGGAAACTATAACTGCCACCATATTTTCTCTTTTTTATGTTCAATCCCTTTCTTTTTCTCTCTCACTCTTTTTCTTGCACCAGATGATGGTCATTCTGTTGCCAGGCAATCTGGTCTGTCAGATTCACACTTGCTTTTACCCCCAGATTTCTCTTTCTTTACTCTCTCTTTCTCCAACTCTCTCTCTTTTTCTTTTTGTCTTTTTTAAGTCAGAACCGTAATCTCTCATATAAAATAAAAACAAACAATCAAAAAACACCTTCCAGTTGTGTTATCTAGACGGCGTATTTGTGTGTGTGTGTGTGTGTGTGTGTGTGTGTGTGTGTGTGTGTGTCAGGTTTTACAAACATCAAATGTATAGTAAAACCTGAAATCACCTACATTTTGAGGACCAGATGATAGTCAAGAGAAAAAGGCTTAATAAACATACTATGTCTTATTAGATCTAAAACTGCAAAAGGGTTTGTTTGAGTGTTCATTTTAGGTGAAGAGGATTGAGAAATCTCTGTATAAAAAACAATAGAAACCATGTTATAAATACAAATATGCGTGTGTGTTTCCATGTATTTGTGTTGCACCTGAAGGAATGAGTGAACTCTGTGAGGGTCACTGGGACCGTACAGGGTCATAGCCTGGCCTGCAGCATGCAACGAGGGCCTTAGGCTCTGATCATGTATATAATCGTACAGAAATCATACAAATATTCATATTTGTGTATGCATGTAGACTAACGTGAGCATAGGAAGGTAATGCGGGTATGCCAGTTGAAGTTTATGAAAAGAAAAACGCAGGAAGAGAGACAATCTTGTGTGTTTGTGTGCAGACGAGTACATGGAGGCAGGTGGTGGTCTGGAGGGCTGGAGCAGCGGTGTGTGTGTGTGTGTGTTTATCTTTCCAGTCCTCAGGCCCTGTTCAGAGATGTGAGGTGTCATGCTAGCTGGGCTCCTGCAGTCTGAGAGGCAGCTGTGAAAGAGACAGGTACGTCTGCCACACACACACACACACACACACACACACATATAGAGAGATAGAGAGAAAGAGGGGATGTTTCTTGCTTACCTTCCGTCTCACACGAGAGCCAGAGGTGAATTTTTTTCTACATTTCTAAGCAAACAAACAAAGAGAAGGTGTAGATTGATAAGGTGAATATTATATATACAATTACTTGAACACACCTTCTATTGATGAACGTTATTAGTTTCTAAATTAAAAATCATTTTAATATATTTGTTGGGGATAAAGTAAAAAATGTGCAAAAAAACTGAAGAGAAATAGACTAAAAGAATGACAATATGGAATTGACTTGTTTTCTTAATTTAACATTTTTATGTATAATTCAATATTTGAAACACTTCACTGCAAAAATAAATGTTTGCAAAGGCAATGAATTGAAAGAACATTGAATTGATTTGATCTTAATAATGACACTTGTCTTCTGTAAAGCTGCTTATAGCTGAATTGAATTAAGAACTTTGTAACATTGACACAGTTATTGAACTGAGTATCATTTACTGAATATTTGTATATTATTTTGTGGAGCTGCTTTGAAACTTTTTGTATAAACTTTTTCTATGCTTTTGTATAATGTGATATAAGATAAAACAGGAAATTATATCATAGAGAGGGCGCCTGAAGACCCTCAAGACTGTGGGTTAAAATCAATAAGTCTTTTAAAATATTTGATAATCTGAACCTTAAATGACTAGGCAAAGTCATGTCATGCGGTGTGAGATCCAAACCTAAAAAGTAAAATTGACCTCAGATTTCTTCAAAGGATGCAACATCAAGATGAGTACACTGACTAATTTAAAGCCATATGAAATGAACATGAATGCAAAGAGTATAATAACTTGGCACAAAAAAAGGTTCAATGGGGTGTTATATACCCTGCATGGGATTCTTGACTCAATTTTGACTTCATTTTTGACTCAAGAACCCTTTATGCCAAAAAGGTTTTATATTAAGGAGAAATGTCTTAACATAATATTTCCATGTTTAACAGGTAATTTGTTTTCCCCCCTTGAGATAAAGTTTGTTTACAAGCTGTTTAATTCATAAAATGTAATAATAAAATGCCCATGATGGCAACCCCTAAAATATTCTATGTATAGCGAAGAGAACTCTTTAAGATTCACATTCTTTAAAGAGTGTAGATTTTTTCCTTTCCTTTATTGTGCACATCATATATATCATTGGCCTAGATATTAGTAGACTCCGCTGAATACTCGCATATCCAATTAGACAAACCATCTATCAAACCCACCCTCTTTCCTCTCAGACATCAGTCGGCTCCAGTTAACCGGCTGGTTTATCAGTTCATCAGTTAGCGGGTGTTGTAACATGGAAATGTGAAGTTTTCACGCACCATCGGTTCGATGTTTTAATTGAGCCAGTAATTGAATAAGGAGTGTCCGTGTAGCTGTGCGCATGCCTGTGTGATGGTGCGCTCGCTCAGCGCCGGGGTGCCAGGTGTCTCCAGGTGTCTGGCTGCTCTCTGCTTCATTTGTCACATCAGAAAGCAATCATTCAAACCCGACAGCCCCCAGCATCACTCTTTTCCTTTGAAAACGCAAAAGAAAGCGTCGGGGAAAGAAGAAGTGGTGGAGAAACGAAAGACAGAGAGAGAGAGAGAGAGAGAGAGCATCTCAGCAACATGTTTACCTCCAAGGCAAACGCAAGCCTCCCAGGCCTGAATCTCCACAGAGGCGGCAGAGTGAAGTAAGAGGGTTAGAGAGCTTTTATTCAGAAGCTCCAATACAATCCCACACAGTCCTTTACTCATCTCTCCGAGTCTTTCCATATCCCATACCCATCTCCAAATGTTTCAGGCCAGCCAGATCCTCTCTCCCACACTCGCTCGCCTGTCTTGCTCTCCCTCTGGTTTCGTGGTGGGGCCAGATGTCCAGGTTGACACAGCGCTTACGGCGTTTGACTTGATAAAAAACCAGGCTGGCTGTGGGTAAAGGGGGATTAAAACAGGGCCTGAGGCGCTGGTGTTAGATTGAAAACATCCTGGGCTGCTTTGTATGGAGATTTGCATACATCCAACCCGTGCGGGGCCTGTCCATCTGCTAGAGTGCATTGTCCCCGCACAACAAAGTGTGTTTAAATATTTCACATCTCCATTTACCACAAGGGAGAGAGAGGGTGAGGGTGAGAGGCACAGACATGGGCACACAAAGCGACGGAGGGGGAACGAAGAAGAAAGAGAGAATGATTTGGCATGTCTTTGAATTTGAACAGATCCCAAATGTGCTCCCATCACTGAGTAAACAGCTCTGGCCGGGTTTTGGCAGAGCGTGGGCCATTCAAATATCTCATTTTGAATTCCACTGTGACACCAGGTGAGAGCAAAGCTGGAAACAGGTAGCAAAAAAAAAAGAAAAAAAAGAAGAGTCCTTCATAAAAACACTCGAAAACAAACCTGATTGGGGAGAGACAACAAACTTAATTGAACCCCCTGTGCCTAAACTCATGATTTTTGGTTAGTCAAGTCACATCTATTGCTATAGCACATTTTAAAAACAACAAATGGTGACCAAAGAGCTGCACAATTAGAGTAATTAAATAAAGAGATTTAAAGAGATCATACACCCCCAAAAATAAAATAAAATAAATATTTCGTGGTTTCTTTTTTGTCATATAACATAAAAAGCTATTTTAAAGAATGTACTGGTAAAAAAAACTAACTAAATAAAAAACAAGTTAATTAATTTAACAAAGCACATTTTAGGTTACCTAACAAAACATTTTGTTTTTAGGGTCTCAATTCAAATTAAATGTTATATATTTTTTGGTGATACAACTGTCCTATTATAATGAAGGAAAAAATAATGACATTTCTAACAAAAAATATAAAGCTGAATTTTTCTACATTTCATATTTTAAAATAAATATTTGAAAGACCCCACTGCATATTAATATTAAAAACATTTCATCTGACAATCCCTGACTGAATCCACCCTGAACTAATTTGAGCTGAATAATGACAGTATTGTCTTCTGTAGAGCAGCTTATAGCCGAATTGAGCTTGAACTGAGCATCTACAGTGGGAGAGAATCGAAAGTGAAGTCGCAAACTATGCCAAAGCCATTTGACCACAAACGAGAAAGATCACCCTTAAACTTTAAACGAGACGTGGGAACAGACAGATGTAGGCCATTTAATACCGTTGAGTCTGATACTGAGAGAAATGTAATGTGATGTCAAGCCATGTTGGCCCTTAAAAACAATTAATAAGACCTTAAACTGAATCCTAAAGTGAACTGTGAACAGGAAGCTTGCAAAGAAACATTAAAACTGCATGGCCAAATACTCTCTTCCTGGTTACACAACGGAACAAGAACCCGAGAACCTTATTACGTGTTATCACCTCATAAAATGAGTGTTTAATGCTAATAGCATGTATATAGATGTTCCAGAAGTGGACATTTGAAATGGCCCAAACACATGAGTCATAATTAAATAAATAACTGAACTGCGGGCAGCTGACATATGATTCATCCTCACAGCTCTGACACTTGTCAGTTACTTATATCTGGATTGTTAAAACACTCCCTTAAAATCTCATTCATTTACAAATGCATACATTTAACCATCTGATCCAAAATGTAATCATTTATATATTTTTCGGTTTCTGTTTCTACACACACACGCACACTGGTTCGCTATCTTTGTGGGGACTCTCTATAGACGTAATGGTTTTTATACTGTACAAACTGTATATTCTGTCCCCTACACTAACCCTACCCATCACAGAAAACTTTCTGCATTTTTACATTTTCAAAAAAACTCATTCTGTATGATTTATACGTTTGTTTTAGGTCCCCACGGTGACACGAGTCCCCATGAGTCAATGCACACACACACACACACACACACACACACACGCACGCACGCACACAAAGGTTAAATATGTAGATACAGGCACAAAATAAATGGAGATTGGCTTTGCTGAAATTTTGATTTTATTAAGGCATCCTTGTGCCTCAACCCTCTTTGTAATATTAAGTCCATAACTCTGACTACATCAGACATTTAAAGGTGCTATAAAGTTAGATAATTATAGCAATATATCTGTAATAATCTGCAATCTGAGAGCTGGAAAGAGTGTGTGTGAGAGAGAGAAAGAGAGAAAGAGAGACTGAGAGAGAGATATAAACATTCACTAAGTAAGGTTTGAAATATCCTGCACGTAATCCATTTTATAAGGTAACAGAGGAGTGTGACAGTGTACCTACATTATAGTGGCGCATTGCTCTATTACCTATACAATTAGAATTCATTTATTTCTAGATATTTATATTTTTGGAAGAAAATATGAATGTTTGACAATGCAAAACTCACTACCATGATGCTTGGATGTTGTGGGCGGTTGCCAGGGTGTTGCTATGCAGTTGCTAAAGTTGTTTGAAAAGTCTGTTTCACACAAACGGTTCAGGATGAGTTAAACACCATAGTTAATACTTAGGGTTGGGGTTTGTTTAAATCAAAGTATCAAAACATGAGCAACAGTAGTACTCACGATTGCTTTGGAAAAAATGAAAATACCTGATAAAATAAGCTTAGGCTCATTAGGAAAGCATGCAAAATGATAGTATGTTGTTTCTTGCACCTTTCACAGAACTTTCAAAGTGAGTTGTGCTAAAAGTATTCAGTTTTATCTGAAACCAATGAACGTAAAAGTATAGCAATCATAATTTGTGTAAAAAGGAATAAGTTGTTGGTATTTTAATGCCACTGGTATTCAGTTGAATTGTATGTAAAGGTATTTTCTGTGAGTTTTCCAATTGAACATAATTTAAAAATGAAACATATTTGAACACAAAAGAATGAATCTCTTTTTCTGTCCATACAATGAAAGTCAGTTAGGTCCAATGTTGTTTTTACCCCATTGATTTTTATTGTATGGACAGAAGCATTCTTCAAAATATTTCTTCTTGTGTTCAGCAGAAGAAAGTCAGTCACACAGGTTTGGAATGACATGAGGGTGAGTAAATGATGACAGAAGTGTCCCTCAAAGATTTGAATAACAGGCTGCAGAACTGGACCAGGGAGACAGTATTTAAGGTAAAAGTCAACGGCGAACAAGTGGGCCGAGCCACCTGGCACATCCACGCCGATCTCACACCTCTAACACCACCACGCCAAACACACACACGCATCAGAGATGGACGTGAGGGAAGTGTGGACTGCACGGGGGAGGATTTTGGAACACGGTGCCTGGTCAAGCTGTCTTCTCACTCACATGTCCAAGAACACTGTAAAATACATTTCATCAAATATTAAACGAGATGTCCAGGCCTGCAATTAGGTGTATGTCCTGTCACTGCCATCCAGACAACACACACAAAAGTTTCATTAATGAATATCAGTGCAGGTTGGGAGAACAGCTGTATCGCTGTTACTATAGGATTTGGATCATAAATGAAATTTGTGCCAAAAAGTCAGTAGACAGATTCATTCTTAACCACATAACGGAGACAGCATATCCTCCGTTAATCTGGATTAACTGCAACAATGAACCATTATTTAAAAGCCATTACACCCCGTCTCTCCTGAGAGAGAGAGAACGAGAGGTGCACGGCTCGTACCAGAGTACAAGACAACATAATCAGACTAATGGTTCGCATTAGTTACGTGCCAAACGCTTGGCTTTTTACTTTAGATCCTACTAAATAAATACGGCGCACAGATCACAGTAATTAAAGCAATCCCTTTAAATCACTGCAGATTCTCTATCAGGCGCCGTCCTCAGTGGTAAACGTCGCTTAACAGATTAAGTCATCTGGGGCAGTGGGCAGCTCAGTGTGGGTGAAAAGCGCTCGTAATTTCCTTGGGACAAGGACACCTCTTGAAAGTTTTCTGACCGGCAGGAATCCATGGGTTATGCTCGAACGCTAATAGATGCAGCATTCTGCCCAAGTGTACACACACAAACACACGGACCACTGCGGCGCTGTCAGCAGGAGGCCGGAGCTGATGGACATTCTGGTTACGCAACTCAGCAGATCACAGCCATTAGAGACAGGTGGCCCACCACGCTGTGTGTAGGTGTGTGTGTGTGAGAGAGAGAGTGGGGGGTGATTGAGACGTGGATGGATGGATGGAGTACAGTATGACCATACGAATACTATGACAATATAACATTTCAAATCATACTGTGGCCGTCAAATATCTCCTTTTCACTCAAAGATGACTTCCAGGTCATAAGTAAATGGCAAAATAATAAATGTGGCATGTCATTTTGAGTGAATTTGTTTTTGGTGTTGAACTGCCAATATCTTTTAGTGAATTGTGTGCTCTGAAACATCTGGTAAAGAGTTACCACAAACAACTCCTCATAAGGAAGTAAAAGTACAAATAATAAACATTATAACAAAGTGTAAATACATTAATATTGTAGTGCAGGCTTAATATGCAAAACACAGTCCCTACTTCTTCTCTCTTTATTCTCTCTGTAAAATTTGAAGACCTTTGCTTTAGAGATCTCAACATGAACATTTCTCATCAAATTCTTCCAAGACCAAATGGTATAGGTGTATATTAATTGTATACCTCTATATCAACAATTGTCAGCAGTTGTCTCTTTTTGTTTTCCAAAGGAATTCTAAGAAAGAGCAATGAAAGAGCAAACTCTTGAGAAATAAACTGTTTCTATGGACATTCATTATTTAAGCCGCGTTTCCACCGCAATTGCCCGGAACAATTTGTCCCAGGAACTTTTCTCCCAGGAACTTTTTTTGCCCCAGACCGGTAGCTTTCTGCGTTTACATCGCGGTCTAAAGTACCGGGTAAACTGCGCGCGACTGCTCATTGCTTGCTTGTGACGGACAGTAGACTGTAAAAGACAGTAATCAGTTTTGAGCGCCACATTTATAATAAATATGGAAGAGATTCACACTGTGCTGCAGTTGTTTGAGATGTATTGGTTTACTAACCAGGTAATTAACAAAACGGCAGAAAAGAGACGAGCACTGATACTAAAGCGTGTTCAGAAAGCTCGTAATGCTAACGTTAGATCTAAAATTAGACAGCGTATGTTATCAGCTATTGCGGACATTGACCGTGAGAAGGCTGGGACGAACGCGCAGAAAATTTCTCTTCCGCAAATACGCTTAATAAAGCCTGAATCTCGTCGTCGGTCCAGCTGCCTTTTTTATTTTTATTAAATTCCATATTTGCAGACAGACAACTCTTACTGCATGGAACTTCATTACTGCATGAAGCCACGAACTGCAATAGATTCTAAAAATTCCGGTTAAAATAAAATGCTGCGCGGAGTTATCCAATCATAATGCGGCGTGAACACAACCAATCAGCATGTTCAGCGCACAAGCCCCACCCGCGAAAGTTCCTGAACTTTGAAAAAGTACTACCTCGCGAGCAGGGACTTTCGGAGGGGGAAATATCTACCCGGAACTTCATTTAGACCCTGGTTCCTGCGGTGTAAACACACCGAGTACCAGGCCAAAGTTCCTAGTTCCTGGGTAAAGTTCCTGCGGTGGAAACGCGGCTTTAGTCAATTTATGGAATATTCTACACCCTCTTAAAACACAAAAGAGAGGCATAGAGAAACAACGTCAAATCACTCCATAGTTAATCTAAATTAAAGGATATATAGGCCTATATCTAATTTTATAATATTTAATCATAAATTTAATATGTATTTTAAAGGTGATATTGAGCTGAATTCTGCTTTATGCATGAGCAAAAGCATGGTCAGCCAGAATACACTCTGTCTTCTTAATCGGGCTTTTGCCAGATGGTGTCCTATTGCACAGATGATTCATACAAAAATCAGACCCAGCACTGATCTGGTCTAGCGCCTTGGGAGACCTCATGAAATAAAGACCATTTAATGCCTATGCACCATGCATGCAGTCAATGTCTGTATAAATAGTTTTTGGTTAACTTACAACTAACTGAATCACAGTGCAAATGCAGATAGCGTAGTAGAATACAAGTAGATGCACTGCAAGGCTGTAGCAGAAGTTTCTTCCATAAGTGTCTTGTTATCCCTCTTTCAGCCTTTATTATGTGATCATCAACACCTACACAAAGCCATGCCAGTGCCTTTAAGCTTTGACCTCGCTAAGTAATCTTGAGTAATGCATAGGCTAAATCATTCATCGCTGCATATTTATGTCTTAGATTGACCATAAGCTCAATTTGTCCAAAAAAAGCACTGTGCATTGCAAATACCTTATACAACATGCACTCCATTACATACACATATAGTTTATATATTCTTCTCTCTCACACATGACTGATTGTATACATGGCATGTGAAGGACAGTATGAAATATAAATGGTAAACATTTTGTATGGACAGATGTGGATTACTGTTCATCTTTGCCTCATGAAGGAGATTAGAGCTTATTCACTGCTAACAGGGTTTATCTTTCTCTGTAATTCTGATTACAGCGAAAGAGGAGAGAGAGAGAGAGAGAGAGAGAGAGAGAGAGAGAGAGAGAGAGAGAGAGAGAGAGAGAGAGAGAGAGAGAGAGAGAGAGAGAGAGAGAGAGAGAGAGAGAGAGAGAGAGAGATGGAAAGTGAGAGTCAGATGTAAAAGATGTGCATTCTGCACATAAGAGGAGCAATTGACTTGAAAACTGCATGAATGTGCCAATTAAAACTATAAGGAAAGTTTGTCAAGACAATAGTGGTGCAGGAATGACATCAAAACTCAGAAGACTAATCTGTCACTGGTTCTCTCAAGATTTGGGGTTTTATAATGGGGGGTTTCAATTTATGAGTAAAATAAGGTCTGTGGTAAACATAACTTGATGAGACTTGAACATTTTGCTCCACAATTACACACACTCATATCGAAAACATGAATTTTGAAGCTGTTATTTTATTTTTTATTTTTAAAGGTATGTTTCTAATAATTAAGACAATTTGGGGAGTGAATGTGTGCAGTTTACGTTGTAGAACAAAACCTCAGAGTATCGTCAAGTTATGTTTACCTGCAGGCTTTATTTTACTCATAAATTGAAAAACCATGAAAAAGTGACCGGTTAACTTAAAAAAAGTGAGGAAACCTGTTGCCTTAAAATTATTAAGATAAACTTCATGAGTAATTGAACAAATTAAGTTATGTAAACATGACAATTCCAATTTTAAGTTTACCAAGTAAACACGTAAAAGTTTAAACAAAAGAAATGTTTTGTGATAACTTTTTATTTTAAGTTGGATTACTTTCATTTTATTAAATTGCAATTACTTAAAAATGTTAATCTACCTAACTTAAAACTAACAAGTTTTTCTGAGTTCTGTCTACTTACTTAAATTGAGTAAACCCTTTGCCTTGAAAAAAGTAAAAGTAACCACAACTTATTGTATATGTTTATAATTCACTTGTGACTGATTTGATGTATTCTTTTATTCATTTCTTTGAAAGTCTCCACAAAAATTGTAGGCTACTAATACAAATATTAAAAAATACAAAATTGTTCAAAACATTTTATTCCTCCATATACTGTACAAAAAAACATTTCTCTGAGAATAGGAAAATCTTCAGGGAACCAGTGGCCAATTAGTCTTCCGGGTTTAAACGCCACGCCGACGGTATGTTCATATTCATTTGACAAAGTCTTGCCTGGTTGAAAAGATGAAAAAGCCTTTATGTGTGAAGTTTATTAGACAGAAGGTCTGTACGGCATTTGGTAGCTTAAAAGTTCTAGGTGGTTTTAGAATATTTTTTAGTAGAAGTTTTCAGGATTTTGGGGATCTTTGATCATCAACTAAGATTGAAGGAAGATTGAGATTGGAGAACTGGAGGACCATGACAAGCTTGGTGGATATACACTCTCCTAAAGGATTATTAGGAACACCTGTTCAATTTCTCAATGCAATTATCTAATCAACCAATCACATGGCAGTTGCTTCAATGCATTTAGGGGTGTGGTCCTGGTCAAGACAATCTCCTGAACTCCAAACTGAATGTCAGAATGGGAAAGAAAGGTGATTTAAGCAATTTTGAGCGTGGCATGGTTGTTGGTGCCAGACGGGCCGGTCTGAGTATTTCACAATCTGCTCAGTTACTGGGATTTTCACGCACAACCATTTTACAAAGAATGGTGTGAAAAGGGAAAAACATCCAGTATGCGGCAGTCCTGTGGGCGAAAATGCATTATTGATGCTAGAGGTCAGAGGAGAATGGGCCGACTGATTCAAGCTGATAGAAGAGCAACTTTGACTGAAATAACCACTCGTTACAACCGAGGTATGCAGCAAAGCATTTGTGAAGCCACAACACGCACAACCTTGAGGCGGATGGGCTACAACAGCAGAAGACCCCACCGGGTACCACTCATCTCCACTACAAATAGGAAAAAGAGGCTACAATTTGCAAGAGCTCACCAAAATTGGACAGTTGAAGACTGGAAAAATGTTGCCTGGTCTGATGAGTCTCGATTTCTCTTCAGACATTCAGATGGTAGAGTCAGAATTTGGCGTAAACAGAATGAGAACATGGATCCATCATGCCTTGTTACCACTGTGCAGGCTGGTGGTGGTGTGGGGGATGTTTTCTTGGCACACTTTAGACCCCTTAGTGCCAATTGGGCATCGTTTAAATGCCACGGCCATACCTGAGCATTGTTTCTGACCATGTCCATCCCTTTATGGCCACCATGTACCCATCCTCTGATGGCTACTTCCAGCAGGATAATGCACCATGTCACAAAGCTCGAATAATTTCAAATTGGTTTCTTGAACATGACAATGAGTTCACTGTACTAAA